>NW_007728128.1:818149-842029 GCF_000696425.1 Galeopterus variegatus | reverse complement strand
CTTTTTTTTTTTTTTTTTTTTTTTAGATTCCACATATCAGTAACATCATGCAGTATTTGTCTTTTAGTGCCTGACTTACTTCACTTAATGTGATGGTTTCTAGTTCCATTCATGTTGCTGCAAATGAAAGGATATCGTTTTTTATTAATAGCTGAGTAGTATTCCACTGTGTATATATACCATAGTTTTTTTTACCCATTCATCCATTGATGGACATTTAGTTTGATTCCATCTCCTGATTATTGTGAATAGTGCTGCAATGAACATGGGAGTACAGGTGTCTTTTTAATATATTGATTTCATTTCCTTTGGATATATTTCCAGTAGTGGGTTAGCTGAGTTGTAAGGTAAATCTGTTTTAGTTCTCTGAGGAAGCTAAATACTATTTTCCACAGTGGCTGGCCCAATTTACACTCCTATCAGCAATGTAGGAGACTTTCTTTTTCTCTGCATCCTCACCAGCATTTGTTGTTTTTTGTCTTGTTGATAATAGCCATTTTAACTAGAGTAAGATGATATCTCATGTGGTTTTAATTTGCATTTTCCCAATGATTAGTGAAGTTAAGCATTTTTTCACTGCCTGTTGGCCATTTGTATGTCTTCATTTCAGAAATGTCTTTTCAGGTCCTTTGCCTATTTTTTAATTGGGTTATTTGGCTATATTTGGAGTAGGAAAGGGATATCTGGGAATTCTCTATGCTTTCTGCTCAATTCTGCTATGAACCTAAAACTGCTATAAAAAATAAAGCCTATTAATTTTTTTAAAAACTGAATAAAATTAAAACACACACTCTGTAAGCATAATAAAACTTGTCATCAGGCTGTATTCAGCCTTTCGGCCATTAGCTTACAGTTCTTTTAAAGACTATAGCAATGTACATGATCCAAGACTTGGGATAGAACTAGGAATATGTGTAAAAACATACTCAGAAATGAAGAAGAAAGAAAAAAGGGTGATCATTACATGATCTCCACCTCTGGAATGGGAAGGAAATACTAGGTGCTAACAAGTCATTTGGTGATCATATCCATATCCTTAATGAAAAATAATTTTTTTTAGAAAGCAGAATCTAGGCTGCCATGACTTCATATAAGCTGATTGAAAATGTCTACAGTCAGTATGAGAAAAAGAGGAAACAACCTTCTTTTCACCCAAATCTATCATGTAAACATATTTTTAGATAAAAATTATGTACAACTCCTAGAATAAAGCCATAGCAATATTCAAATAAAAATTAAGATATAAGTTTCAGGAGAGTATGAATTTTCTCCATTTTTTTGTTTATCTCTAGAATCTAAAAGTGTATGATAGAAAAAAATAAATATTTGGTTAATAAATAAAATGAATCATACATTCACTGAGGAAGAAATCCTTCTGCCTCCATTGTGGCCAGCATGAAGATAATAGGGACTTATTAGCAGCATTTTGCAACTATCTAACCATGAAATAATAAGGGTGTAACACAAAGCAATAGCAATGGAAATGAATGAACACAGCCAGGAAGTGTAAAAACAGCATGCTTAGAGCAATGAGGATGAGTCACTGAGAGCACTAAGTCCTGAGGGGCAGGAAGAAAAAAAGAGCTTAAGATATTGAGAAGAAATATTTGGTGATGAAGGGAAGCAACCATAAGACGACAGTGTCACAGAAGCTCAGAGAAGACAGATTTAAGAGACGGGAAGTATAGTACCAAGTGCCACAAAGAGGCCAAATACTGTGAGCAGGGCTGAGATTAGGGGTGAGATGAAGAAAGCATCCACTTTGGGCAAAAAAATTTAAAGAGATATCAAAAAATTCAGTAATCAAAACTAATAATATTTAAATGCATTATTTTAAAAAGCATATTTAGTGCAAAAGAATCCATGGTGAACAAAATATCAAAATTTTACATAAAGACCTGTTGTTGTTCATTTTATGACCCAGCATTATTGCATAAGTGACAGGTAAATAAAAGTACGAAGGTTTCTAATTAAAACAAAATTAAATACTTCAAGAAAAAAACATGTCTTTAATTGTTTTGTGGTACTAATCTCAAAAGGCCAAAGTCTAATGAGTTAGATTCTACTTTTGCCGAGCCTTTTTATGAGTTAACACAGTATGTGTTCCTTGGGAAAAAAATTATTAACAGTTTAGCAGATGACTTTCTCTTCAAATATTGGAGAGCAGTGCTTCTCAGTGTATGCTAAAACTGCCCCCATGAATCAACTCTGGGTTTTTTGAAAAGTCAGGTTCCTGGTCCCACCAGAATGAGAATCTGAATGAGTGAGTTCTCTATTTTTAAGAAATTTCTGCAAGTGATTCTCAAAAGTGGCAAAATTTAAGAAGCACTGAAAATGATATAATATATACTCTTCAATTTATATAGTATATACTTTACCATTTACACATGATGGATTTAATAGTGAAAATTTAGTGCAAAAAAGGTCTACCATTCCATCAAAAATATCTTATAAGTGCTGTGTAATTATTTAAAACAAAGTGCATTAGATCCATAAAGGTAGTAAATAAAATATATAATAAGGAAGTATTTGTTGAATATTTACTATATGCAATAAATAAATCTAATATAAAAAATACTCTCTATTATGCTTACAATATATGCAAAAAATATGATTTTAAATCCCTTTCTAATACTTCAAAACTCAAATGTTTTCCAGTCTCTTGTTTGCCTATTCTTAAAATAGCAATATTCTCCTAAAAAAGCAAAATACCTTATGAACCTGGGATTGCCATACTAATATATCAATATTGGTTTACTGAAATATTCAAAAGGGCTTACAGAGTTTTTGGAGATGGTCTCAGAATTACCCAATTGCTTATCATAAGTCTATTTCAAAATATACCAGCACATAAGCTGTAGCTAGCATACAGCACATCTTTAGATACACCGTCGTCCATGAATACACTGTGAGAAATTCAACCTTGCCCTGCAGCTATAAGTGAAATGAATTTCCAAAACACTAATTCTTAATTAACATCTCTTAATGGAAACTTTACATCTCATGTCTTTTATCTGACAAGACTTTCATATTTTACTTCAATATGTAACAGTCAGCTCCCTCAGAATCAGTGTTAGTGTCACAAGGTACACAGCCAGTTTCAGAGAAGAGGACGTGGAGAAAGAAATCATCAGGGAAACAGTCATCTCCAAATAGTATTCTCATTGCTTTAAGGGAATTTCTTCCAAAACAACTCAAAACAACTTATGAACAAACATATATTTGCTCAAACACCTCATCGAGTAATTGCATCTTTAAGCAATGGGCATGTATATGATTAGTGGCCAACTCTTTAATTTATTTAAAACCAACTTATAAAAACAAATATTTCTCCAATTGATTTTTCCATAATTCCTAAAAACCGCCAGTATGGTAAAAGTTATACTTCCACCTAAGTGTTTCTCTTCCCTTTATTATCTTCTGATTTGTTGGACCACATCAGTAATAACAGCAACCATTTAGTAAATATCAAGTAAGTCAGGTGTTAGGTGCTTGACACAAACCACAACTAATCCTCAAATATTATTACTACAATGCTATAAAGTATTTGCTGTTTATTATCCCAGTTTTACAAATTAGGAAAAAGGCTCAGGAAGGTGAAATAACTTAACCAAAGGCATACAATTATTAGGAGGCAAAACCCAAATGTGCTCATTCAACTTCCCTCAGTCCACTTAAGATAACAAGTCTCTCTCTCCTCCTCTCTCCAGTTCACTCTCTCTTTCTCCGAGTATCATATGGAATTTATTTTCCATTTTCTTCTCTTTGAAAAAAGTACTAAGTATATGTATATGTAGAATGAAGATAAAACTTTCTCGTTTAGAAAGACTTTTCAACAAGGCATGGACTTTCCACAGAACACACACATGAATTAATGAAGAAAAAGATAACATCTACTAGCCATCAAACCAGTCAAATTTGTCTTTAGAATGTCACAGATGACCCCAGGCCAAGGACCCTTCCACTTGATTTACTGAATTAGTTTTCTTTGCTCTTTGATTTGAAAAGCAAGTTATATGTTTTATTAAATTTAAAGCCAAAAGTAACAATTTTAACTAAATCTAGTCACATAATATTTGCATGTGCCAAACGATTCTATTAATAACATTGGATAGAAAGTAACTGTTGGAAAATGCCTTTGCTAATAAATAAAATTTATATTTCTATTCTACCTTGTTAATCATTCCTAAAATAAGCGAAATCTGGGAGGGTTAAAGTCTGAGAAAATTTTTTAAAAATTAAAAAAGTCTTGCTTACTGATTGCTATAAAAGCAGTGGATCTCCTAAGCTTAGATTTCTTCTCCAGGGTGTATCTCCACTACTCATGCAGGCTCCTGCTGGTGATCCACGCGACCTTGTGGTACTTTGGGCTTGGAGAACCAGTGCAACTACTCTGGCTTCTACTTTTCCTGTGAGCAAACACAGGAGTCTGTGTCTTCCGTCAGCATCTATGGAACTGTGGTAGACTCCCTCATTAGCTTCAAAAAGTTCATGGAAAGATTAGTATTATCTTTCAATTTTATTTTTCCACAAACCTTTGAAGTACCCTCATATAGTCATTAGAGGGAGAGTTCTGTTTCTTCAAGCTCTCCTCCACACAATCAAACTTATTTTATAAAGACACAAAGATTATTTTATTTAGGGAAAAGACGTGCCAATGAGGAGTCAAATCTTTCTTTTAGGCTAATTTCCTGTTCAAAATTATAGAATTCCACGTCTTTGCCCTCAATGCTTTTGCCTCACTGCCTCAGTCTACACCTCACTGGCAGTAAACACTGAATTTTCAAGGCAGTGGGATGTTCACTAGTATAAATTTTAAACAGTCTTTTTCATCTCTTTATTAGATTAAAAAATATTTAGTAGAATAATGCTAACTGTAGGAATATTCAATGTCATATTCCAAATGCTTTGATT
This sequence comes from Galeopterus variegatus, assembly GCF_000696425.1. Taxonomy (NCBI): domain Eukaryota; kingdom Metazoa; phylum Chordata; class Mammalia; order Dermoptera; family Cynocephalidae; genus Galeopterus; species Galeopterus variegatus. The sequence goes on along the minus strand of NW_007728128.1, from coordinate 837,115 downwards.
TTTAAAAATGTGTATTTTTATCACCTCTTAAAAATCATTTGACAAAATATTCCACATAGCTCTTCTTCTTAACTATACTATACTTTATAATAACTCAGATCTAAAAATATAGCCTGTTTCATATAAATATTATAGGATTCATAATGATTAGCATAACATGTTAACATAGTGCACACATTTTATTATTAAAAACACTACCAAGGGCCAGCCTGGTGGCGCACTGGAGAGTGCGCCCGCTCCCACCGAGGGTTTGGATCCCATGTGGAGACCGGTTCCCGTTCACTGGCTGAGCATGGTGCGGGCGCAACGCCGAGGTTTTATTTTTAAAAACACTACCAAGGGCCAGCCTGGTGGCGCACTGGAGAGTGCGCCCGCTCCCACCGAGGGTTCGGATCCCATGTGGAGACCGGTTCCCGTTCACTGGCTGAGCATGGTGCGGGCGCAACGCCGAGGGTTGCGATCCCGTTGCCGGTCAGTAAAAAAAAAAAAAAAAAAAAAAAAGATTAAAAAAAAAATAAAAACACTACCAAGAAATTGAAAGAAAACTTTATTCAAAAATTACATATTATCTCTCTGTGTCTGTTTAAAAATTTAATAATAATTTAAATTCAACAACAGTCTGCTTAAGTAGAAAACATTGAAATTAGTCATATAAAAAATTATTTTAAAGTCAAGCATCAGAAACACACATTTTGTGCACTTCATTTCATTTTATACTCTCCAAGAACCATTACAATTTTTAATAAACTTGTTTCTGGGATTTGAAGCCAAATACTTAACACTCAAAAAGCAAGAATTTATTAACCAAAGGATACCCAAAGTGGTAATAAAATGTATTCCCTAGTGATGTTTTAAATAGGTTTTAAAAAAACGTATTTTATTAATCTAGTCACAGTTAAGGAACAAATACTGTCCCATCTGCATCCCCAATGCCCACTTTTGTAATGATAATGATTTTTTTTATTTACACATTGCCGATAAACAAACACCTCATGGCTGAGTTCCAAAACTTTAGTTCTATTGCTTTCATTTCCAAATGTTTTAGTTTCAAGCTTTAAAGTGTATGATGTTATATAAATTTAAATTAATGATGGTCTAGATTATAACAAAGTACTTTCCCATCTAATATCTTTATCTTTATTTATATCCATTTTGTTATCTACATGTATCCATATGTACACATAGTATATCTATCTATATGAATATATGTATATGTGTATCTATAACTATCAAATATAATGTACATATGGTTTAGATTACTTATCATTATGCAAAATAAATTAGTTGTAATTTTTGCAACTAAGAAGTTTTATTAATTGCCATGTCAATCTTTTCCTTTTAAAAATTCAAAGATATATTGAAATCCACTTTTTTAAAACAATAATAAACAAATACCATGCCTAAGAAAAGTAACAATAAATTACATTTCAAATTACTTTAGTGAAAATTTGGATCCTCTGGAATCTTTTGTTTAAAGTAAAATGAAAACCTCATTGTCTTTCATAAAGCAAGTTGTTTCTTGATATTTGTAATAAGGTTACTGTCAAATTCAGTCATCTTTCCTAACAGAATGTATTAGCATACCACTTCATTGTCTAAATGTAATATTGCTTCAAACATCTCAAATTCAGGAGGATATTGTGGCTTCTCTCTCACTTTATCTCTCAACTATGTGTAGGGTTAAAATTAAAAGTGAAAAACTAATCAAAAGATTTAGCAGTCAGAATATATATTAACAACACCTGAAGCTAATATTAGGGAGTAGAATTGAGTTTATCTTGTGAAGTCTTCATTAGTCACTGTACCTCCTTGGTTGCTAAGTCCTTAATTTATAAACTACAGGTAACATAAAGAACTCATGTCATTTGAGAACATACAATAAATTACCATTAATTATAGTTACCTAGCACTGTTATAGATACCTAGAACTTATTTTTCCTACTTAGATTCAATTTTGTGCCCATTAACCAACCAACAAATGGCTAGAAGAGAGGAACTCAAAAGCTCTCATCACAAAGAAATAATAAATTTTTGATGATGAATATGCTAATTATCTGATTTGATTATCACACATTTTTTTTTCTTTCTGTTTCTGTCTCTTCCTTTCTTTATTCAAAATATTTTAACATTTACTTATACATATAAGTAATGTACTTATACATATTTGTGAGGTACAGTGTGTTATTTCAATTCTTGCATATACTGCACAATGATTCACTTAGGGTAGATAGCATAGTTTTGTACCTATTAGTCCACCTCTTTTCCTCCATCACCCCACCCCCACCCTCTAGCCTCTTGTAACCATTATTCTACTTTCTACTTCAATGAGAACTTTTTTTTTAGATTCCACATGAGTGATATCATGTGTTATTTGTCTTTCTGTGCCTGACTTCACTTAACATGATGATTTCTAGTTCATCCATGTTGCTGCAAATGATAGGATATCATTTTTTTTATAGCTTAGTATATTCCATTGTGTCCATATACCACAGTTTTTTTAATCCATTCATCCATTGATGGACTTTCAGGTTGGCTATTGTTAATCATGCTATGATGAACATGGGAGTGCAAATATCTTTTTGATATACTGATTTCATTTCCTTTGTGTATATGCCCAGCAGTCAGAAGCACGAATATTTTTTAAAAAAAGAAAAGAAAAGAAAAAGACTCCATTTTTTCAATTATTTTCCCTCCTATCGCTTCTTACTGCTCTCATTGAATCTTATCACTATAATCTGCTGACTTATTTAAATACTATTGCCTAAAAGAATATTACTTGTTTTCAGTCACTGATATTATATTTGTGCTGACTGCAGGGACCTGTAAGTACTGTGATTGGAAGAGAATTAGTATTCCACAGGCTTTGAGAAGAGACAGACCTGTATTTAGACAGAGGATCTAATCCAAACTCTGAATTCACCATCCTGGGAACCTTAGCTAAATTGCTTAATCTCTCTGGACCTCAGTATCCGTATCTTGTTAAGTAGGGATAATAACGTCATTCTCTCAGGGCAAAAATTGGACACTGTAAGTCAGGTCCCTTTCTTCTACTTTTTGGAAGACAATTTCTCATCCCAGTTTTGGTATTAGGTACTTTGTTACCATCATTTAATCTCTCTGATTCTCAATTTCTGTGTCAAAATAATGAAGGTATAAACTCTTGGCTCTAACTTTCTATGAGTTCATTTTCAATGCACAAATCAGGGCTGTAACTTTTTATTTCTGCTAGTCATCCTTTGCAAATAACATCAGATAAGTTACTGTCAGAATGGTCTTGAATCAGGAATAAAGATATAAATTATTAAAATAATTGTAAACATTTAAACAATATGTGACCTCAAAGCCAGATAGGAAATGGGAAAGAGAAACACCAAAAGTAGAATGCTTCATAGCAGAATTTTCAATGACATGTCTTATAATTTATAATTAAAGAAGGAGAGTTCTTGTAAAAAGATTTTTTTAAGTGAATTGTATGCATATCAATGGACTCAGAAAAAAATTCTGTAAAATTTCCTAATTTCTAAAGAAATTCTCTAAAGCATAATTTCTTACTACATATTTAATACTCTAGAAAGAAGCCATGAGCATTTGGAACCAGTCGGAAGGGGCAATTGCTAATGATACATGAAATGTAGATCCTTAAAATATAATTACTACACTGAGAATATATTTTAGAATAGTGGGAAACAATCTCAGGCTCCTTTTATCTTGGGTCTCTGAAAGCACACATTTGGCCTACTAAACTGAAAGATTAAATGGTAGATCTTTTCCCAATCTTCTAATTAAGATCAGTTTTCTTACAAATGGAAGGTATTTTAAAATTTGTATATCATTAGATGTGTACAAAAGGTATGGCATGTCATGTCTCTCTTCTATCTTATAATCCACAGCATTATTTTCATACTTCAGTGGACAAACAGAAAGTCTCTGGTGCAGCAAAACCAGTATCAACCTTCCTGAATTAATTACTTCCTTCAATCTCAGCTTTATAATGAGTCTCTTTGGGAACTGGCACAATTAGGAAAAAAAAAGAGTCACCACGAAGACAGGGGTATATGATGCTTTACGGCCTGTTCTCTTTCCTCCCTTTTCTACCATTAAACTCTTCAGATTAGTATTCAGGAAGTAAAATATCTCTTCTAAAGATGATCTCTATTTTAAACAGTGTAAGTTTTCAGACCACTGAGGAAGAAAAGTCATTTTCAACTCCCTTGTTACAAAACTAAATGTACCACAGTTTTCTCTGTTTTTATACAAAACAAGGTCTTAGAAAAAAAACAATTCTAAAATCTCACACTCATTTTCTTTATCTGTGTCTTAGGGAATATTATTGTGTCTCAAATATGTACAGAACTACTAACATTTCTTCTTCAAAAATTCAGAGATGGACTGTCTTCTGGACCTATGTTTTCAATAACATTTTTATTCTATAACTTGATAATACATTATTAACGGTAATACTCCAACCTAGCTGCATATCAGAATCATCACTGGAGATTTTAAATATATGTATATATATATATATATATATATTTTAAACATAAAAACATATGCTTTACATACTTATATATATTTTACATACATACAGACATATATATATATATATGTATATATATTCACATTAAAGAAAAAGATAAGCATTTGCCTTTATAGTATATATATATATATATATATTTTAAACATAAAAACATATGCTTTACATACTTATATATATTTTACATACATACAGACATATATATATATATATATATATATATATATATGTATATATATTCACATTAAAGAAAAAGATAAGCATTTGCCTTTATAATGGCGACAATTTTTTAAAGTCAAAACCTGGAAATGGCCCTTATTAGTCAATTGACTTTGCTGTCTGATTACCATCCAGAAAAAAATGACTTAACGTAATCTATTCCAAATCCAAATCAATTTTGGAGACTGTTCTTCATACTTATATATATATATATATGAGTATATATATATACTCATACCAGGCTATACTCACAGAGATTCTGATGAGATGGACCTGGGCCAGCATTTATTTTTCCTATTAGATGAGCCTTGGCCCAGCATCTTTTTATTTATTATTATTTTTTTTTAATCTCCAGGTTGGAGAATCACTCTATTAATGTTTTACTCATTATTGAAATATAATGAAAAAGATATACACCTATATTGTTATTTAATTACTATATATTTATATTATATGTATCTATAGGTATAATACAAATGTGGATTTTGCTTTTACTCATATATACTGTATTAATTTAGAACACTAGACTTGCTATATCATCATATTTGGAACTCTGTATAAAGTCCTCATTATTTAAAAGATGTTAGACAATCCTCCCTTCATGGAAAAAATCCCAGGCAAACAAACAAATACAATGAACAGTAGGTGTGATAGCAGTCTGTCTTAGATATCTGCTTATCTGGTTAGTTGGCTGATTTGGTGGCTGAACAGGTATGCCTTTCTAGCTCACCTGTCAATGTGTAGTCTTCCTAGTGCTCTCCAACACGGAAGATGACCTTTTCAAATAGAGAAGGACTATTTATTAACTAAGACTATTCTTTATGATGAGATAGAAAAGTGAGTGAGGAAACAGGGTCAAGGGGACAGTAAAGGTAGAAAATGTCAAATGCTAGGACTAAGACTGGTAAACAAAATATTTGGTATAAGATGCATCTAAATGAAAAAAAAATCTGAAAACCACACTCTCAGTATTTTAGCAATCAAAACAAAGATAGAAACATGATAAACTATGCCATTCATAGTCTCCAAAAAATAAAACAAACCAGTTGCTTAGGAAAACTGCAGAACTTCCTGGAACTGAAATCTAGAGAAATATGTTCAGTAGGTCCTCATAAAGAAGCCACTGTGGTGTGAAAAGCTTTATCCACAACACCCATAGCTCACCCCAATATCAGATCAAAATAGCTATAGTGACATGTTTTTTCAGTCTCTTTATACCTTTTAACATACATCGTTAAAGCATTGGGGAGAAGCCAAAACAATACAATGCAAGAATGCCTTCTGTAACCATCTGAATTAATCCTGATTTATATGCAGCATTTCTTGAAACTGTGCTTTTGCTGATTATTTAGTATAAATGATAGACAGACTGAATATGTCCAGTGTCAGCCAGACTGAGAGGAGAAAGTATACCCCCTTATTAAATTTGAGAATACCTACCCAAACTTAAATATCAGGCTTCTCAACCTCAACACAGGGATAAGTTAAGAAAATATGTGAGAACATAACTGAAGTAATGCCCTCTTTCTAAGAGCAGGACCGACGCCACTAAAGATGGCCCCTCTATTGTGTAAAAGTTAGGCAGGAAAGTGGGGGTGGGACTGGAGGAGCTCTGCTAACTGCAAAATTATCTCATGTACTGTTGTTGGCTTGCTTGCATTGGCTAATACCTCTTGGCGTGGTGATTGGGCGACCGAGTTGCCACGCTTGCAGCTTTAAAAAACTGAGAACAAAGATGGTTCGGGGCTGCACCTTGAATTGGCTGGTGCGGTCCGGGCTGGTGGAAATAAAAATCTTTTTCTCTTTTTCTATATCGGTCTCTGAGGGTGTTTTTTTCTCCTGATGCCTATAACAATAACCAGTATTTTTTTTTAATAATAAAATTCAACAAGCTCTCTCTTTTTGAATTTACAACAGAGCACACTGACAATCACAGACCAGTTTCATGATTGCCTCAAAAATACACATTATGGCAATTATATGAAAGTATCACATGTTAAAAAATCCATATAGTAACATTATTATATTTCCCAGAGGCTGTCACATTGTCTTAAAATTTCTACCAAAAGATATGTTAGGTTACTCTGCTGTGTATCACCAACAGTAGTACTTATGGTCTAAGCTGACTGGTTCCCTTTACTGATTCTGGTGCTTTATGTTATTTTATATTGTGCAGGAAAAAAATGAGGTTCAATACCCAAAAGACAGTGATTCAATGAATACCAGTATTTTCTTAAAGAAAGAACCCTTGGCTTGGTCCATCAATGGATAAGCAGTACTGATAAATTTAATCTGTCCTGGAAAATAGTGAAAGGACATATAATTAAAAAATATATAAAATATTTTGTACTCATATAGTTTCTGAATTTATGCAATGTAACTTCTGATGAATCCTTCAAGACAAACTGCTTGTAAAATGCATGCCCAGGTATCCAAAAGAACTGGCTCGCTGCAAATATTTTGCAGGTACGACTCAGTGAAACACTGAAGAACAGTCTCCAAAATTGATTTGGATTTGGAATAGATTACGTTAAGTCATTTTTTCTGGATGGTAATCAGACAGCAAAGTCAATTGACTAATAAGGGCCATTTCCAGGTTTTGACTTTAAAAAATTGTCACCATTATAAAGGCAAATGCTTATCTTTTTCTTTAATGTGAAATGCTGCTAGGTTTGGGGTAGCAGTGTTACTATTAATAGGATAGACCTCATTTGAAAGTATTATCATACCATAATGATCTATTAAAAAGAGGGGCCAGATATACCCTTGTTATTCCATTAGAAATTATTAAACAATCCATCAAGAGACCATTCTGACCAATCTAGGTTCTGAAAGTAGTTTTAAGGTTATATTGAGAATCAATACCTCATACCACCCAGCTAATAATGAGTTTAAGTGTGGGGATAAGGGTGAGAAAAATGTCAATCAGATCTGTAAAAAATTCTTATGTTTATCCTGAAATGTTCTATACACTGTAATAGAATAGAATGATACAACAGCCTCATGCAATACATTAGCCTGAGAAGCCCAGACTTAAGATTTACCAAGAAAGAAACAAATATATAGTCTGGACAGAATATATAGTAAGCTAAAGGATCTATAATTTAGACAGAATGAGGGTTGCCACTGAAAAACAGAATGGACTAAAGTCTGATTTTAATCTTAAATAAGCATACTTTTGAAGTTTATTATTAATGGGTAAACAAACCAGGAAAGACAAGAGCCAAGTACTGGAAATATTGCCACGTTATCCCGGAAGTAGAAAAACTGGGTATTCTACTTAATTAACACGATATATTCTTGTTATGAAAAATCACACTCCTCTCATAAGAACTGTTTTTACCTGCATGGAGGTGGGTGAAGAAATGGGAAACTTTATATAAAATTTGATAAAATCTCACTCATGAGTCCTTTTCAAAATTTGATTTCCAATGTTGCCTCACTAATCCAAGTGCCAGGTTTCTCATTGATTGAACTAATGTGAATCATCAAGGTGGCTTGGGGAATGATAAATGCTGAATATGTGAAGAGGCTGTCTTTTTACTTCTGGATGGTGCAGTATACGAATTTGAAACTGGAGATGTTACAGCCAGTTTTCCCCTAGAAGTAAAACACGGGGACAGAGCTGTGAGAATTCCAGAGGAATGGAGCCAGAACTCTTATAAATTACATCTGGAGATCACCCTACCACTATCAGTGATATAGCAGTGTTAGATTTACACTACTGCATAACAAATTACCACAAACAATGGCTTAAAACAACATGCATTTATTAGCTCACAGTTCTGTAGGTCAGAAGTTCAGCACAGACATCACACTCAGGATTTAACAAGGCTGAAAGCAAGGTTCTGGCTAAGCTGAATTATTCCCTGGAAACTCCAAGGGAAAAAAAATCCATTTCATCAACAAGAAGCTCATTTTTGCTGTTGACAGGATTCAGTTCCTTGTGGTTATAGAAACAAGGTCCCTCTTTCTTTGCTGACTATCAGCCAGGAATTTCTCTCAGCATTAGAGGCTGCCTGCATTCTTTGCCAGATGGCCCCCTCCATCTTCAAGAGGGCAATGGTGTGTCAAATCTTTCTTGTGCCTCAAATCACTGACTTCCTCATCTGCAATCAATCAGCCAGATAAAATTATCTACTTTTAAAAGGCTCATGTGACTAGTTCAGTACCACCCACATAATCTATCAACTGATTTGATATATCTACAAAATCCCTAAACAGCAGTACCTAGATTCATGTTTGACCAATTAACTGAGAGAAAGTGTATGCCAGGAAGTGGGAATCTTAGGGCATCTTCTTAGAATCTTGACTGCCACATGAGCCAATAAATTCACTTTAATATTTAAACCAGTCTGAATCACATTTTCCAATATTTATAAACACAAGTATTATAAATGACATATATCTTAAATGGAGGAACACACATATTGAGATTAATCACATTCAATTTGTGAGAACACTGATTCATAGTGAAAAGGAATAAATTCCCAGCATACAACCCTCCTACATTTGAGACACAATAGTAGCCAGTCCATCTCAACCTCTCCCAATCTTTACATTCTTCTTCCACAGCTAGCTACTGAAAAGTTCCAGGATATAAATATGGTTGCTAATATCTCAGACTCTCTGCAAACAAACAAACAAATAAATAAATAAAGGTTACCAGAATAGTCAATACATTAAGATTTTTATGTATGGCATCTTATCTGGCACCTAATCTAGTAACCTTGATCCCTCTGATAAATTAGGTTTATGAAAGATGATTTAAAGAAATTAAAATCTAGCTGCTCTTCTATATATTCTATATTTTCTTTGGATCAAGCCAGATCACCAGAAGACTACAAATTTGGATTATATTAACTTTAGAAACCCAGAATTATCTTGGATTCATATTTCAGTTTTAGGCCTTCTTCAATTGAATAAATTTGTCACTACAAAAAAATTTATTGCTATATTATTTCCCAGTCCCTATATAAAGTTCTCTGTAAGAAATTTCTTTGAGAATTAAGAGCCACAAATGGATATTTTTTTACATTATAACAATGAATATAATGGAAGAAAATAGGTCTCCTTCCTTTGACTGCAAGAAAGTTTACAGCCAAATTCAACTACCAAATATAATGAATATGTATGATCTTGAGACAGCAAGTTTGTATTTTTCTTTCATCTTTTTTTTACTTTCTACTCTAATGTTCCTTGCTCTTGACATTCTGTCCAACTTATAGTAAATCTTGTGGTAAATGAGGCTGTCTTGAGACAGCAAGTTTGTATTTTTCTTTCATCTTTTTTTTACTTTCTACTGTAATGTTCCTTGCTCTTGACATTCTGTCCAACTTATAGTAAATCTTGTGGTAAATGAGGCTGTATTTAAATGAATTAATTAATCATTTACATATATCAAGCACACATATTTTTATGGCTGTATTATGAATGCCTGAATTTTGTGTGGAGTACATAAGATAGTTAATATCACATTGGGTTGAGAAGTTAAGGAATAGGTCTTCCCTATTATGAGAAAAATATCCAAAAAGATATGATTCAAATAATAAACTTTATTTGGAAAAAAAAATCATTCCTATGCAAAACAAAGCAAAAACAAAAAGAATTGGATTAAAAATTTAAACACGGAAAATGCCTTTCCACTTTAATATTTCTAAGATGCCCCCTCTGAAGCTCAAATTCTAAATCCTTTAAATTCATAGGCCTAAACACAAGAAAACTGCATAAAATGCTACTAAGTCAAGCAAACCTGAAAAGATCATTTGAGAAAAGGATTTATAGGTGACGTAAGTCAAACCCTGTTTCTCCTGTGTAACACAGATATATCTGAAGAACAACTCTACAATCAGATGTCTTTTCAGTTTTTGATTCATAAAGTTTATAAACTTAGGTTTCACTATTTACAAAATGGCATTCATTTATAATTACATGTTACAAACATAATGGTCACTAAGGAACTGTTGCCAAGGTCAGGGAAATAGGAGGGTTAAAATTACTCAGAAAATCAACTTTATAGATTTAAATTCAGTGTATGTTGCATAAAATTTTGAATTTAAAAAATGGAATAGATGATGATAGAGTCTGGATGTATTGTTCCCCCAAAACTCATGTGGAAATCTGATTTCCAATGTAGCAGTGTTGGCAACTGTTTGAGTCATGGGGGCGGATCCCTCATGAATAGATTAATGCTCTCCCTGGGGGGTGGGGGTAGTGAGGGAGTTCTTGCTCTATCAGTTCCTGTGAGAGCTGGCTATTTAAAAGACTCTGGCACCTCCCCCTCTCTCCCCCTCTCCCTCTTGCTTCCTCTCCATGTGCATGTGATCTGCTTGTAGCTGTCAGCTACCTCTTGCTTTCTGCCATGAGTAGAAGCTGCCTGAGGCCCACACCAGATGCAGCTGTCCCAGAATAGTAAGCCAAATAAACCTCTAGTCTTTATAAATTACCCAGTCTCAGGTATTCTGTTATAGCGGCACAAAATGGACTAATACAGATATGTTACTCATTAATTCTTTATTTCTCCAATGGATCAAGCATGTAAACTTCAAAGAAACATATTGGCAAGTAAAAAACTGTATGGGTGGCTATAGCTTCAATAATATTCTGTTTGGCTAAGGGGGTTTCCCAAAAGAAAGTGTCTTACTTTGCTAAAATGAGCCAAATTTCCATTTCGTCTCTTCTATTTATTATAGCCATAGCTTCCCATAGACAGAAAAGGGGAGGTAAAGAGATGGGTTGAAAAGAGACAGGAAATAACATGAATCAAATCATACGAAGTACTGGTAATCTCTGATTTATCTATACCCTCCCAAATGCCAATTGCTGGCAAATTGCCTATGGCTCCTTAGATCATAGATAACTTTAAACTCTTAGAAGGTTAAGCTAAAGAATTTTTTTTATTGATCATAAAAGGAAGTAATAAAATGCAAGAGCTAAAACTATAAAACACTTGAAAGAAAAAATAAGTGTAATTCTTTATGACTTTGGGCTCTGCAATGGTTTCTTAGACATATCAAAACCACAAGCAACAAAAAAAAGAATAGATAAATTGGACTACACCAAAATTTTGTTTTACTAAATATCTATATACAGATATAGATATATTCATATATAAGTATAAAACTATTTACATACAAAATATTTTTTCATATTTTCTTATCAGATATATCATTTGCAAATATTTTCTCTCACTCACTAGGTTGTTCTTTTCACTTTCATAATAGTATTCTTTATAAAAGAAAACTTTGATATAGTCCAATTTCACGAAGTTACGCTTATGTTTTCTTTTAAGTGTTTTATAGTTTTAGCTATTACATTTAGGCCGATAAATCCTGAGTAAATTTTTGTATATGGTATGAGGTGGGGATCAAACTTTATTCTTCTGCATGTCAATATCCTGTGATCCCAGCACTATTTGTTGAGAAGACTATTCTTTTCCTATTGATATTATTGACATTCTTGTCAAAAATAAATGACCATAAATATTAGGGTTTTATAACAAAATTTCTATTGCTGTTCTATATGTGTTTACATTAACAGGTCTTTTACTAATACCAATTATTCTAACAAGCACTTCCTTTGGCTAAATTTTACACTGTTCTGAATTCATTTGTTGGCCAAGGAGGGAGAAATTATAAAAGTGGATGTGGAGGTTAAGTAAATGTTGGGAAGAAGATTATTTTAATGGAGAACACCAAATTAGAAATCATGAGACCTAAATTCTAGATCTGTTTTTGCCAGTAGCTATATGCATGACCCTGGGAAATTACTTCACCTATCTGAAAGAAAAAATGACCTTTCAAGCTGGATTCCATATTCACCTCTCACCTTATCCTACCCTGTAACAAGTTAACGGATCTAGAACTGGAATTTTTAAAGGAATCCTCTTTCCATGGAAAGTGAGTTTTGAAATATTACAGGACTCTATAACAATCAGTTATATAAATAGATTTAGGTATGTTATAGAACAAATTATATTCTTCAGAAGATAACTATGAAATGAATGGGCTCAATACTGTATTAGTCTGTTTCTGTTGTTCAATCAGTTATATAAATAGATTTAGGTACGTTATAGAACAAATTATGTTCTTCAGAAGATAACTATGAAATGAATGGGCTCAATACTGTATTAGTCTGTTTCTGTTGTTTATAACAGAATTACCTAAAACTGAGTAATTTGTAAAGAAACAAATTTCTTTCAAATTTCTATCACTTACAGTTTCAGAGGCTAGGAAGTCCAGAGAACACATCTGGTGAGGGCCTTGTTCTTGGGGGTGGTGACTAGAGCAATGCAAGGTGTTATATGGTGAGAATGGCAGAAGCAAGAGAGAGAGTGTGCTTCTCACATGCTCTCCTTTTAAAGCCATCAGAACAATGCCATGACCACCATCAAACCATCAATAGATTATCCCATTCATTAGGACTTGGTACTCATAATCTAATCATCTCAACCTCATCTATTCTAAGCCCAACCTTATTAAAAGCATTTCAATCCATAACAGGGTTTGTCATCCTCTTAACACTGTCCCAGTGGGTATTGAATTTCAAATACATGAAAATTTAGGGGACACGATTCAACTCATATCAAATATTATCCAGTTAATCCATAGGGCATGAATTGATTATTTTTCCCTTATATTTTGAAGTTTTTATTTGTTTTCCATCACAGTGTGTGTGTGTGTGTGTGTGTGTGTGTATTTTTAACCTCCTGCATATCTCATTTATTCTCAGAAATTTGAATGCAATTTGGAACACACACACACACGATAAAGCAAACAACTGCATGGTTGTTTTGGTTTTATAAACAAACCCATTTCCATTAATTTGTAATTAATAATTCTAAATATGTCAATACTAATTAAAAACATTAAATTAAATATATCACTTCTAGTAAGCCCTGTTCTTTTGCTTCAAGTGAATATTCTTCATTCAATTATAGTAGAATCCCCTTGTCATATTAATACACTGTACAAAACTCTGATTATAATCTGTTTTTAAGTCCATATTTATATCTGAAATTACAGAAAACAGGAAGATATAAAGAATTATTTCTTTCTATAGTTTGTTTTGCAAAGGTCCCACTTTTGTGGTGAGTTGATTGCAATGGAGCACTTCACCATACAGCCAAAAAAAAAGAGGTAGATTAAAAGAAGACACAACAATCACAGTTTCTTGAACTTAAGACACGTGAACAGATATGATGCTGATGGGGGGGGTGAGGGGAGAGGGAGGTAGGAAAAGGAGGAATTGGTAGAGGGACATGAAAATCAACTACATTGTATACTGATAAATTATAATTTTAAAAAATGTACATTAGTGAGTGAATTACATTCAGCCGGAAGCTTTCTTATCTCCTAGTGCATGCCATTAGAATAAGTATTATCAGTATCTTATAACCCATGTCCTGTGACTTTCTGAACTGACAGATAAATAAAGCGGACTCTCCTTTTCCAGTAAGTTTCTAATTTAAAACACTTAGCATTCAATCCAGCATAATGCATGTACATCCTTAAAAAAATTCTCCTGCTCTGAGAGGCCAGAGATCATACTTCCCCAGGATTTAGTTTCTAATTTAAAACACTTAGCATTCAATCCAGCATAATGCTTGTACATCCTTAAAAAAATTCTCCTGCTCTGAGAGGCCAGAGATCATACTTCCCCAGGATTTCAGAATGTTGTTTTAGCTGTTATAGAATGAAGCAAAAGAAAAAAGTAAAATTCCCAGAGCAGAATGAAGTGTAAAAATGTCTGTAAGGTTAAAAATAAATCAACTTTTTAGTAGAAAACTCAGTCCTCTATCTTCTTTACTCTCTATGCTGAGCACTGCACCTTAACTGAGGTTAGAAAATCTCTAAGAAAATCTTGTGTAACTAAAAATCACATTAAGCTATTAAAAATTTTTCAGGCCATGTATTTATAAGTGATGATGATTTCTGAGAAGATTAAGACCCTCTAATTACAAACTACACTAGTAAGTCTTTCATAGGCACCTATGATCTGCAACGAGACAACTGCTCACTTATTATCAAATGCTTGTGGCCAGGATAACACTACATATACTAAAATCCCCTAATTCCCAGGAAACTCATCAGTCCAATAGGGCCAGCATTTTCTTGCTCTCAGAAACTTACTATTGCTGCCCCTTGCCTCACTAATGACATCTCTTTGCATTATTCACTTATTGAAACCTTATCAATTACTGAAAGTGAAAAATCCCACTGCTTCCAGGAAACCCTCTCTGACTATTTACAAGAACATTTATTTTCAGTACTTTTTATTTGGAAATTGCTTTCTGCTACCATACTTTTCAACTCTCTGTGTGCTTTCCCAGGGCTACTTTAAACTCTTCGAAAGCTGAAGCAGTATCTGATGTAACTTAGTATCATACTTATCTCTCAATCTTGTCCCTTATATAAAGCATCCACATAAATAAATCATAAACTACAAACTACTAGGCAAGGGGAAAACTTTACAATTATATTAGATTTTAATATACAATTTTTGTATCTGCTGATTGAGAGCAGGTACAGAATCTCACTCTTCATTGTATCCCCAGTACTTAGAACTTGGTAGATGCTCATTTAACTCATGTTGCATGGATGGATGGATTAGTAAACAAATGATGTTAAAGGAGGAGAAGAAAAAATAAAATTAAATATTCTTTTTCTACAATATCTACTGCTAGGACAACATTGCATACTCATTAAAACAATAACAACAAAAAATGATTTGAGCAGATATTTAACCAGAGAAGATATATGGATAGCAAATGAACAAATGAAAAGATGATCAAAATCATTAGTCAATAGAGAAATGAAAATTAAGTGACAGTAAGATACCACTACACAGCTACTAGATTAACCAGAACCAAAACAATGATCATACCAAGTGTTGTTGGGGATACAGAGGAACTAGAACTCTCATACACTGCTGGTGGGAATAAAAATGATTCAACTACTTTGGAAATATTTTGGCAGTTTCTTAAAAAGTTTTGATCCAGCCATTCTACTCCTATGTATTTACCCAAGAGAAACGACCACAAATATCCATACAAAGACTTGTACAGAAATGTTAAAAGTACCTTTATTTGTAATAGCCAAAATCTGAAAACTGTCCAAATGTTCAACAAGGGAATGGATAAACAAATTGTGGTGTACCCATTCAATGGAATATTACTCAACAATAAAAAGGAACAATCTATGATTCTTGCTACAACATGTATGACTCTGAAAATAATTATGCTAGGCAAAAGAAGTCAGACTAAAGAGTACATATGAATGATTTCATTTATACAAAATTCTAATCTAGTCACAGAACTAATTAATAGTGAAAGTAAAAAGATCAGTAGTTGACTGAAATTGGGGAGGGGAGTGGGAATTAAAAAGGGTCCTGAGGAAACATTTGTGAATATCTAATTACTTTAACTGTGATGACAGATTCACAGATGTACACATATGTCAAAACCTCTTAACTTTTACACTTTAAATATGTACGGTTTATTGTATATTAATTTTACCTCCATAAAGCTGTTCAAAAAGATAGGTTAATGAGATTGTTGGAATGATATATCTATACATTTTGTTTGATGAAGATGATCAGTAAAGAGATATCATTTCAGGTTTCTAACTAGCGTACAACCTCTCTTACCTTTTCTGGCATCTGATCAACAATTTGCAGTAGTAGTTCTTAAGCACATGTGAGATATAATTTTTTTAAATATTTATAAAAATATTTTTGTATGAGTATTTTATATAACATTGAAATAATACAATTATGATAAAATATATAGTATATGAATAAAATAAACATACAAATATTCACTCCTATTATTGAAACTCTCTAAGGTGTTTTTTACTGCACTTAAAATATAATACAAATACTTTACCACGGTTTTGAAATCTCCCCTCCTATCTCTTTAATGTTGTAACACTCTAACAGTAGATCTCCATCAGCCATACTGAAATTCTTTTTGTTCCTCTAACATGCTAAACTCCATTCTCCCTCAGGGCATTGCACTTGCTAAAACCTTTGTTAGAAACCTTCTCCATGAGGTCACCATTTCAACTTGTACCTCCTCAGGGAAGCCATCACTCATAATACAATCCAAATAGTCAATTAGACTCCTAGTACAATAGTACAATGTGGCCATGAAATTTTTTTTGTTGAACTTTGTGACCACAGAGCTCAGAGTATGCCTGGCACACAGGAAGGCATTCAAAAATAACTTTTTTTTTTCAATGACTGAAAGGTCAAGTACTACAGCATGTTTTTAGTGTGGTAATCAAGCCTGGTTGCCAGCAGGTAGGTTGCTTTCTCATGGCTGCCCCATAGAGAGCAATAAATTTATTTTAAATGGTTAGTTTTGAAAGAATATTTCCATGATAGATTTGTCCTTTTAATTAGATTGACTCTAAGATTACAATGACTAGGTGTCAACATATTCGAAATGGAATATAAAGTTGAATAAACTGAATTTTAGACGTTATTTTCAAAATAGTGCGGGTTTTATAACTTGAAATCCTTACTAATTTACTTCTATAGTCTTATAGTCAGTTGTTTGCTAAAAATAGAAATCTTGTGGCAAAAACTATATAACCTATGGAAATTCCACTATCAGCCATTCAGTGGATTAAATAATCCTTGGGTGCTTCCACAGCAGAAAAATTAGATCTTGCATCAAATATACTTTTTGTCACATCAGTGGTTTCAGAAAAAGAGAAGCCCTCGAATGGCCAAATAAATCAACAACTGAGTAATCAAACACAGTAAGCAGTCTGGGAAGACAATAGGGACTCCCAGCAATGCTTGTGCAAGGGAAGAACTAAACCTGACACTCCCAGATACTACTTGGGACCCTAAAGGGTGACTAAGTTTTCTCAAAGTCAGTAATTCCCCGAAAGTCTCAGCAGAAACAAATGCAATCTTCACCAAAGAATAGCATCTTCAAATTAGGGCCCCAAATTTTTTACCAATTAAGATTTACTACATATGAACTCATAAATAAAGCTCACAAACATACTAGAAACAAGACCCCATGAGTGATATTTGACAGAAATAACAAAAAATAAATAAAAATATACCAGAAAGAAAATTATATATTAGAATTTAGATCTAGACCTAATTCTGCATGATATGTTAACAGAAATATGGCATCTTAAAAAAAAAATAACTAGCAACATTTTATTATCAAAAATCACCAGGAAGAACTGAAACAAATCAAATTAAAAATCAACTTTAGGAATGAAATATAATTGTTCAAGTTAGAAATGTATAGCCAAGGGGCCGAGCCCGTGGCGCACTCGGGAGAGTGTGGCACTGGGAGAGCAGCGGTGCTCCCGCTGCGGGTTCAGATCCTCTATAGGGATGACCAGTGCGCTCACAGCGCTCACTGGCTGAGCGTGGTGTGGCTGGTCTCAAAAAGGACAAAAAAAAAAAAAAAAAAAAAGAAATGTATAGCCAAACACCAGCTTAGACTCAACTGAATTCAGAATAAAGGAAATAGATGATAAAGCTAAAGAAATTACCCATAAGGCACCAAAGAAAGTAAAGGTAATGAAGAATTTACAGAGTTTCAAATATTTGCAGGGTCAAATGTAAAGGTCTATCATTCATCTAAGTGGAGTCACAGTAGAAAGAATGAAGAAAAGTTTATACTTAAATCTATTCAGCTTTAATTTTTCATAATTGATGAAAAGGAATGAATTTATATATAAATACAAAGCACAGTGGACTCTAAACAGGATAAAAAGTGAATAGAAGTCTAGAGACAAAATAAGAAAACTACATAATCTTAAAAAAGAGAAAATATTTACAAAACATCAAAGAGAAAAAGAAAGATCTATAGGTAGTAGACTTCTCAATGGCAACTATGAAAGCCAGGAGACAGTAGAGTATTTTCAAGATTCTGAGAGAAAAAGACTGTCTACTTAGAATCATAAAGCCAGTAAAATTATCTTTCAAGAATGAAGGTAAAACCAACTGAGCTACCCGGTCAACCCCAGAGATAAAATTCTTTTTTTGTGGTGGGTGACTGGTATGGGGATCCGAACCCTTGACCTTGGTGTGATAAGGCTGTGCTCTAACCAACTGAGTTAGGCCATAGCACAGAAAGAGAGATACTGCATGTCCTCACTCACAAGTGGGAGCTAAAAATAAGTAAATGAAAGAAAGAAAGAAAGAAAGGAAGGAAGGAAGGAAGGAAGGAAGGAAGGAAG
>NW_007728128.1:811690-817149 GCF_000696425.1 Galeopterus variegatus | reverse complement strand
AAAGAAAGAAAGAAAGAAAGAAAGAAAGAAAGAAAGAAAGAAAGAAAGAAAGAAAGAAAGAAAGAAAGAAAGAAAGAAAGAAAGAAAGAAAGAAAGAAACAACAATCACAATAATACCTTGAACTATCAAAAGGAGAGGAACAGAACTGTGGTTATTATAGGTGAGAGAGGGAGAGGAGGGTAAGCTAGAAGTAGGTTAAGGGTCACAAAGAATGATTAGGTTTTGTAAAGATTAGTATACCAATTATCCTGATTTTAATCATCGCATATTGTACACAGATATTGACAACTCAACTCTGTACTCCACCAATATGGATAACCAATTATGTTTCAGTAAATAAAAATAAAAATAAATAAATAAATATAAACTTTATCTCAATAAAGGTTAAAAAAAACGAAGGCAAAATTAAAATCTTATTAGATTAAAAAAAATCTATGATAGTTTACCACCAGCATGTAATTATAAATAACATTGTTTCAGGTAAAAATATAGAAACAGAATAAAAAAGGAATCCTACCTAAAACTACATTTTTTTAATATTAAATTCAATATTAATGATTTCTTTCCAGAAAAATAACATTATGCATTACATAATAAATTTAATTTTAATGTTACTGGTTTTATGTTTATTGAAATTTCTGTTTATTTTATGGTTATATAAAAGTTATAAGCTCAGGAAATGTATATTTAGTTTGAAGTTTATACATATTGAAGTTATTTTGTAAGAAAAATGTAAGTGAAACACAGAGGCCATGATAAATTGTGTTTAAAGGAGTCACTGAAATCATTTAAATACGATAAACACTGAATTGGATAATCCCTAATACCTTCTTGAGCTCTAAAATTGTATGATTTCTTTTCTGTATCAATCATATTATGTGTCACTACCTTGTCAGCTTCAACTCACTCTTGTAGATACGCTGTCATTAAGACTTTATTGGGTGTGAAAAAAGAAGCATCCTTCAACCTTTTAAGAATATGAGCTAATGTGACTTATTGGAAGCCTTCAAATTCACCTCCATTAGATCTTCTAATGGATATTACACTTCTGCAAGCATAATATTTTACTTTTAACAGAATTACAGGTACAGGAAACATTTAAGTAATTGCATCTTTTATGTTGTACACAAAGTTGAAAACTCTATATAAGTGCTTACTCGTTCGATCATCTTTCTATGAAAATATTACATTCTGACTTTTCTCTCTGTCTTATTGGCTTCCTACAAAATGCAATGACTGCTCAGTAGGGAAAAATTCTTTAAGTATAGAGTGAAATAATGGCTTTGTTATCATCAAAAAGCTTCATGTTTCTGTATGTATTTTTTCACCACAATGTCAAAAACATGCAAAATATTTTACAGGTTTGTTCAATTATACATTTGGTACACAACTGGCAAATGAGCAATGCTTTTACATTTTAAAATATTTTATATTTTACAATATTTAATTTTGCAAGACCCTACTTGATTAGAAGACTTGCCTTGTTCTTTTTCTGTTTGAAACCAGCTGCTATGAATTTTCTTGCACCTGCTGAAGCAGAATTAAGCAAGACTTGCTAAGGCTATTTTTATTACCCTCAAAAATCACAAGATAAACCATGTCGAACAGTTAAATTTTAAAACACATTCAGAATATTGTTCTATAATTTCATGGCATGCTTATATTTTTTCATTATTCAGGTCTACATTTCAAATGAAGTCAATTACAAAATATACGATTATTTTCCAAAAAAAACGGAGGGATAAAACCCCACACACCATAATTTAATAACTCAATTAGTAATAGAGAAAAATGTATCTGTACGTCAAGAATGTCATTAAATAACTCATTAACTTTTTCTCAGGTAACTATACCTGGCTAAGCCCTAATTTAAAAAATAAAATAAAATAAAGGGGTTGGAGATGAGAAGAAGGTTGTGTAATTACTAAGTGATAGCTGTATCAGTCAAGAATGTTTTCAGCCATGGGTATGAGAAAATCCAACCAATAATGGCTTAAACAAACATGTATAATTTTCCATCACACAACAAAAAAATCTAACACTCACACAACAAGAGATTTTACTTATTCTAATCAGTAAAATTAGAATAAGTGCTACCATATGTCTACTCTTTAAAACTTTGCTGGTAGCTTTTGGTCTTTCCTGTTGAAAGATGGCCACCAGAACTCCATGTATTATACATATACTCGAGTAAATAACAAGTCATATCTGTCTACTGCATCCCAGAAATAAACATTATTTTGTCTTGAAGCCTCTCACCACACATCCTATAGAACATTTCCCCTTACATATCACTATCCAGAATTAGGTAACACATTCACACTAATTAAAAAGTAAGCTGGACAAAGTGGGCAAAAATGATTGTTAGGATTGGGTTAAGCCACTGTTTCTAATTGGGAGTGCTAGGAGCTTTTTAGCTGGAAAATTCTTTGATATGTAGGACAGTTCTGTATATTCTAGGATATTTATTATCCACAGCCCAAGGGCACTGAATGTCAATATTATCTCTTAGTCCGTTTGACACTCCAAAAGTTGCTCAAATATTTCTGAATGCCCATTAGAGAGATGGTACTTACACTGGCTAAGATCCATTAGCTGATGTTGGGCACATTTCCACCCTGAACAAAACTGGAATTGTTACAAAGCTGCTATGAATTTTCTTGCACCTGCTGAAGCAGAATTAAGCAAGACTTGCTAAGGCTATTTTTATTACCCTCAAAAATCACAAGATAAACCATGTCGAACAGTTAAATTTTAAAACACATTCAGAATATTGTTCTATAATTTCATGGCATGCTTATATTTTTTCATTATTCAGGTCTACATTTCAAATGAAGTCAATTACAAAATATACGATTATTTTCCAAAAAAAACGGAGGGATAAAACCCCACACACCATAATTTAATAACTCAATTAGTAATAGAGAAAAATGTATCTGTACGTCAAGAATGTCATTAAATAACTCATTAACTTTTTCTCAGGTAACTATACCTGGCTAAGCCCTAATTTAAAAAATAAAATAAAATAAAGGGGTTGGAGATGAGAAGAAGGTTGTGTAATTACTAAGTGATAGCTGTATCAGTCAAGAATGTTTTCAGCCATGGGTATGAGAAAATCCAACCAATAATGGCTTAAACAAACATGTATAATTTTCCATCACACAACAAAAAAATCTAACACTCACACAACAAGAGATTTTACTTATTCTAATCAGTAAAATTAGAATAAGTGCTACCATATGTCTACTCTTTAAAACTTTGCTGGTAGCTTTTGGTCTTTCCTGTTGAAAGATGGCCACCAGAACTCCATGTATTATACATATACTCGAGTAAATAACAAGTC
Source organism: Galeopterus variegatus (assembly GCF_000696425.1). Classification (NCBI taxonomy): domain Eukaryota; kingdom Metazoa; phylum Chordata; class Mammalia; order Dermoptera; family Cynocephalidae; genus Galeopterus; species Galeopterus variegatus. The sequence goes on along the minus strand of NW_007728128.1, from coordinate 813,805 downwards.
ATATCTGTCTACTGCATCCCAGAAATAAACATTATTTTGTCTTGAAGCCTCTCACCACACATCCTATAGAACATTTCCCCTTACATATCACTATCCAGAATTAGGTAACACATTCACACTAATTAAAAAGTAAGCTGGACAAAGTGGGCAAAAATGATTGTTAGGATTGGGTTAAGCCACTGTTTCTAATTGGGAGTGCTAGGAGCTTTTTAGCTGGAAAATTCTTTGATATGTAGGACAGTTCTGTATATTCTAGGATATTTATTATCCACAGCCCAAGGGCACTGAATGTCAATATTATCTCTTAGTCCGTTTGACACTCCAAAAGTTGCTCAAATATTTCTGAATGCCCATTAGAGAGATGGTACTTACACTGGCTAAGATCCATTAGCTGATGTTGGGCACATTTCCACCCTGAACAAAACTGGAATTGTTACAAATTAAGAAGTTGTTAATGGTAAGCTTTCAATGATTTTTTTTTTCCTTTTTGTCTTTTTTCGTGTCCAGCAACGGATCGCAACCCTCAGTNGGAGCGCCGCCACGCTCCCAAGCGGCACACTGTAGCAGTGCGCCACCGGGCCGGCCCAGCTTTCAATGAATTTTAAGTTCCTTTTCAGTTTTAATGTCCACAGTTCTATAATGATTCATTAGGCTTAGAAAATCTTATTTGCTTATAAAAATATTTTGATATGCCAACATTGTATTCTCACAATTGAAGAACCCTGTAACATAATTTTTCAATACAGGCATAAATATTTATATTGTTTCATTTTAGTACAACACTGTTACATTAATCTATTGATGCAAATTGTAAAAGTTTCAGACATTTTGGCATTTTTGTTGGGAAATCAATGTTTCATGGCGTATTACGGAATGTGAGAGACATCAAAAGCACAACAGAAACCAGAAGAGTTAATGGTTATACCAACAATGGTCTCGCGTCTGTGGTTCAGGAGAAAAATGAGAGTAGAATAATGTCAACTCCTGACCTTACCCTGTATACTAAAATATCTGCTAGTTCGTTTCCATTGATGGTCCTAAGTGTGCTGCCTATCTTGTAGTAAGTGTTAGGAAATCAAAATGTTCTCATTACATACAATTCTAATTAAACTCTGGACCCATAATGACAGAGGTCCTGTCTTATTCATTTTTATGCCAAGTATAGAATGTAGCAAACAATGATTAGTTAATGTATTTCTGTTTCTGAATCTTGTACCTAAGCAACTCGCAGCAATGGGAAGACAATAAAACCCCTTACTATGTCTTAACAATATCGTTTGCATAATTCTTACATACTTAAAGGTATAAATATATTCAAACATTAAGCAAGTTAGACAACATACTCCTTGCTTCTAATTTAAAAACAATGGTTTAAAAATCATGGTCTCTGGTACTCTATACAGGTGCCTCAAGGGTTGGGGTGAGCCTATAGGAGGATGCATGGAAGAAAGAAGGTTAATAAGTAGTACTTGGCCTTTTATACCTGCAATAAACATGTGCTCCATTTTATATACTTTATTTGTGTTCTGTGTAAAATTTAGCATGAAGGTACTACTAAAAATAGTTTGAGAGTCCCTAGTCTACAAAAATGGATAGGCAGTAGTATCATTATTGCTTCATTCCCAGGTATGGAAAATATCTTCAAAGTCTGCTCAAAGAAGGCCACTTTACAAAAAAAGAATAACCATTGTTCCAAAGCAAAAGTTACCTGGATGATATCCACCAAAAAAAAAAAAAAAAAAAAAAAAAAGGCACTGAAATCTTTTCATCGTTTATGTCAATAACAATGACCCCTGGAGGTAAAAATTCAAACTGCCTTCAAAGTGAAGAATATTTTATTCAGTATTCATTTTATAACTGTTAAGGTGCTGGGAAAAGAAATTACTAAGATGTGATCTCTTCCCTCAAGGAGTTTACTAGACAGTCCATAATAGATATGCAAATATGTCTTTTCTCTTAGAAAACCAGTTCCACTTATGACCCTCATAGGAAAAGCCCAACAGAACACAGACTTCATTCTTTCAGCCATAGTAATTAAACTAAGAACAGACAACTTATACAAATTCAGCCAATTATATTCTCTCTACCTGGAATTTGGAATTAGGTCACTGATTC
>NW_007728128.1:768995-810822 GCF_000696425.1 Galeopterus variegatus | reverse complement strand
TTATACAAATTCAGCCAATTATATTCTCTCTACCTGGAATTTGGAATTAGGTCACTGATTCTGAATCAATGAGCTATGGAGAAAAGATGGGGACACGTGCAGCTAAAGAGGGCCCGAGTTGACACTTGGGCAAGAAAAAGCCAAATGTAGACTGAAATTATACAGGGGCAAGGTCTAAGGGCCTTTGCAAAGATAACCAATTTGCAGACGGGAATGGCAGAAATGTGCAGAGAAATGCACAAACAGAAAAATATATCTGACCCCAAAGGCAGAGAGAAGTAACTACAGCTTTCCTACTCATGAGGCCCAATGATAATTCTGACAAATGGATTCTATGATAGTCCCCAGAATCCTTATACTAAGCCCTTTTCAATGTAGTTAGTTTTAGTGGATGTAGGTTCCTGTTTCTTCAACTAAATGATCCATGTCTAGGAGAGGGAGACTGACAAGCAAACTATATACATGTTCCCTGTAAACCATGCAAACGTTATTATTATTATCCATTCCATAATGACTTTTAAAGTTTCCTCCCTATATCCTCTGCCTTCTATTCCTCTGTCTCCACACTAGTAAATGTTAGTTTTATTACTTTTCTTACTTCTTCAATTCCAGCCCCCAATTTCAAATAGTAATTATTTTTATAGCACTTAAATGCAATTCAGAGATATCATATCACATCAACTTTTCCAATATAATCTCAATTGCATTGTTTAGCCATATTTTTGTCAGTAAAAAACCAAATAAAAATTGTATTAGCTTTCTGGTCATAGATCCTGAATACTAGAGTTGGAAAATGTCTCAGTAATGAAATAAGGACTAAAAAGTAGACAATTTATTTTCCTAACAGAATTTAAGAAAATATTCCTTTTTGGTGCTTCTGGATAAATTGTGTTTTAAAAAACACCCAGAACCCTATAGTCTACTTCTACCAAGTAAAAAAAATTTTTAATTTAATTTAATTTAGCTTAATTTTTTCTATTGGTTATGAATACTCATGGAATACAAAGCTAATTGTTAACTACTCTTGCCCAAGATGAGATGGCCAGATCCAAGTAAAATTTTTGAAACTTTGACGTGAATTAAATAAATGAAATGCAAAGCTCTCCATGTCATAAAAACAGAAGGCTTTCAAATAGTTGAGCAGCATTGTCAGAAGCCATGCATCCATGGGAAATGGCGTGGGAATGTTAGGAAGACAGTTCTCCATTCAGCAGGGCTGCGGAGAACCTCCGTGTGTGGCAGGGCACCATGGAAGCCTTCCCGAAAATCCCTATTCCGGTGTTCTCTGGATTGCATGTATTTGTCGACCCCCTCTGGGAATGATTGGATGTTTTATGGGAATGTTCATGCTCTTGTGCGTCTGGTGTGAGGTGGCAGTTTCAGTACCCCCATTTTTGGAAATACCCTTTAATAATGATATAAATGAAATTGCATTTTTCTTGGTTAACGAAACTGGCCTTTTGGGAAACTTCTCAGTTAATAAAAACAAGTTTGATCTGATTAATGTAACCCAGGTAAAAGTGTTGAAAAGTACACCTGGGTCCATGATTTGTTTTAACCATTGTTCAGAAAAGAACATACAAAGAAACCGAGAGGTCTTCCTGTACAGATAGATGGATAAGGTGATGGGGCAAAATAAATGGTCCCAAGTAACAATAAGTTTTCCTGTAAATTTACCTGAGGCACAAGTTGCCCGGGTCACTATCCTACTATACAGGGGTTTGGTTCTCATTGTCAGAGACTACAATTATGTTGGTTAAATATTAAAGAAAAACAAAATCTGGTGGGCCCATGGAAGAAGAAATAGCATACAACATGTAGGAGCTCATAGACCCCCTCTTTCTTATACAGGGCCATATATAGAGGACAAATATATGGTATGGTAAGATTAAATACGAGTAAAAAATTTAAAGTTTTGTTTATGGAAAAATCAATTAGGTTTGGGTTTTAAGTTGTTCAAAAATTTTTAAACAAAGAATCGTTTTATACAAATAGCTAAATTCATATTATAAAAGGATGTGCTTTTTAATAATTGTTACCTTTAGTCGATTAAGATAAAAAATTTAAATCAAAATAGGTGATGGATATGTAAATCATATGTTGTAAGGGTTACATGTTTTACTTAAAAACTGCATGTCCTGCCAACCATGAGAACTCTGGCCACTGGCCACAGACCTCGGTTTAAAACTCTTGCTTGCTTGTTAAGTTTGTTTCACTTTGAAGAATGATATGTACTTTTCTGGGAGATTATGATCTGTGACTGACTGGGAACAATTGGTTGAGATAACTCACTACTTTCGTCACTTTGAAGAATGATATGTACTTTTCTGGGAGATTATGATCTGTGACTGACTGGGAACAATTGTTTGAGATAACTCACTACTTTCGTCACTTTGAAGAATGATATGTACTTTCCTAAAAGATTATGATCCGCAAAAAACGATATGTAATTCCTTAGAAAGTTATGATTCAGTATAATCAAAAAGAGGGTTAACATGGTATAAATAAAGGAGAACGGCTTTTGTCTGTGGTCCACCGATGCACTAGACATCATTGTTTCGTCTTCTTTCTTTCTTTTTTCGCCGACTCCACACGTACTTCTCGAGCTCCAAGAACCAGCTGGAGCTGGACTCCGACACAGCATGAATTTTGGCATTCAGTTTTAAATGGACCCAAATCAGGCAGTAATAATTAAAACCAAGAATATTGTGGTGAGTGAAGACCAAAAGCAGTGCTGGGCCATTAGTGCCTTCTGGGTCTTAATCCCCAAGATATATCACAAACCACAGCTTCTACTTTGTTCATAGACTTAAAGGAATGCAGAAGCATTGATTTTCATTTGTTCTTTTACTGGTCTGTAATTATATTCTATATGGTGAATTTCAAGAAAGGCATGAATTCATGTGTTTCTACAAATAGGACAATCCATACTAAAAACTCTATCATCAAATTGAATTAAAGAACAAAATGGAGTAAAATATAAAAGTCACTTAAAAGCAATAATAATAATTACACTACTTGACACACCCTTTTTACATGTACTGTATACATCCTCATAACAAACATATGAAATATAAATAAAACATAGTCATATTTTTTATTAGTTTCTTATGTGTCAGGATGTATTTTCTTTCATCTTAAAACCATCATATGAGGTGTATATAATTCACTCTATTTTTTCTATTTTAAAGATGTAAGTTCTGAAACACAAATAGGTTTAGTAACTTGTCCTAAAATACAGGCTTCCAAACATCCTTTGCTTTTGGTACCCTTAGTATTTGATTAATCTTGCATAGTGCCCCTAGGCCAAAAGACATGATTAACAGGCAACTTTCAGAATGGTAGCATAAGGAGCTCTTCAGACTGTCACTCCAAAGAAACAATATAACAGGTAAAAAAAAAATTAGCAAAAATCCATTTAAAGTTATGGAAATTGTCCTAAGTACATATAGCAAATAAAAAAATATTTATTTTTAAAAAATTAAATGTCAGTAAGAACAGCAATGGTCTATTCTTGAGTCATGACCTGCTCCCTCTCTTCCCTGTCCCCAGGTCAGTATGCTCAGTCTTAAAATTCATATGGAACCTCAAAAGACCCCAAATAGCCAAAGTAACCTTGAACAAGAACAAAGCTAGAGGTATCACACTACCTTACTGCAAAATATATTACAAAGTACAGTAATCAAAACAGTATGGTACTGGCATAAAAACAGACATATAGACCAATGAAACAGAATAGAGAGGCCAGAAATAAATCCATGTATTTACAATCAATTGATCTTTGACAATGGTGCAAGAACACATCATGGCAAATGACAATCTCTTCAATAAATGTTACTGGGAAAATTGAATATCCACATTTAGAAGAATAAAATTGGACACATCTCACACCACATACGAAAATCCACTCACAATGGAAAGATTTAAATATAAGACCTAAAACTACAAAACTACAAGAAGAAAACAGAAAAAAAAGCCTAGTTACACTGGTCTGGGCAATGATTTTTTGGATATGACCCCAAAAGCAAAGGCAACAAAAGCAAAAATAGACAAATGGGATTGCATTATACTAAAAAGCTTCTGCACGTTGAAGGAAACAATCAACAGAATGAAGAGACAACCTACAGAATGAGGAAAAAATACTGTAAACCACACACCTGATAAAGGCATTGATATCCAAATTACATAAGAAACTCAAACAACTCAGTGGGAAGAAAACAAATAACCCAATAACAAAAATGGGCTTAGGACCTGAATATAGATATTTTCAAAGGAAGACATCATTTAAAATAGCCAAAAGGTTTATGAAAAAATGCTCAACATATCTCATCATCAGGGAAATACAAATTAAAACCACAATGTGATATATCACCTTACACCTATTAGAATGGGTATTATCAAAAACCAAAACATAATAAAACAAGTGTTAGCAAGAGTGTGGAGAAAAGGGAAGCCTTCTACACCTTTGGTGAGAATGTAAATTGATAGAGTCATTTTAAAAAAAGTATGGAGGCTACTAAATAAATTAAAATAAATTACCATATGATCCAGCAATTCCACTTTTGGGTACACACATAAGGAAATGAAATTAGTGTTTCTAGAAGATATCTGGACTCCCGTGTTCATTGCAGCATTGTTTGTAATAGCCAAGATATGGAATCAACCTAAGTGTCTATCGACACATGAATGGATAAAGAAAATGTTATACACACATACATACACATACATACATGCACACACACACAGAAATATTATTTAGCCTTTAAAAACAAGGAAGTATTGTCATTTGTGGCAATGTGGATGCACCTGGAAGACATTATGCTATATGAAATCAGCCAGACACAGAAAGACAAATACTGTATTATCTCACTTATATACGGAGTCTAAAAAAGTCAAACTCATAAAAGCAGAGAATAGAATGATGGTTGACAGGAGGTAGAGGGTGGGGGAAATGGTGAGATGCTGGTCAAAAGGTGCAAAGTTTCAGTTAGGCAGTAAATAATTTCTGGAGATCTAATGCACAGTATGGTGACTATAGTTCATAATACTGTATACTTGAAATTTGCTAAGAAAGTAAATCTTAAATGTTTTCACCACACACAAAAGAATGGAAAACATGTGAGATGATGGATGTGTTAATTAATTTGATTGTAGTAATCATTTCACAATGTATACATACACCAAAGCATCATCGCATTGTATATTTTAAATATATACAATTTTTGTCAATTCTGTCTCAGTAAAGCTGGGAGGAAAATACTACCACACCAAATCAAGTGAGATGTATCTCAGAAATGCAAAATTGGTTTCACATCCAAAAGTCATTTAATGTAATATCATATAGTAGAATAAAGGACAAAAACCACATGATCATCTCAGTCAACACAGAAAACAACATTTGTACAAATCTAACACCCTTTCATGATATGAACACTAAACGAGCTATAAATAGAAGGGAATTTCCTCAAATTGATAAAGGGCATCTCTATGAAACCCACAGCTAACATCATGTTTAATGGTAAAAGACTAATGGCTATTCCTCTAAGATCAGGAACAAGACAAGGTTGTCCATTCTCAACACTGTATTGGAGTTCTTGCCTGGGAAATTAGGCAACAAAATGAAGTTAAAGATATCCAGATTTGAAAAGGAGAGGTAAAATTACATGATGTTGTAAATATAAAATTCTAAGTAATCCAATAAAAAATATTAGAAATAATAAATGAGTTCAGGAAGGGAGTAGCATAGAAGGCTAATATAAAAAACTCAGTTGTATTTTTAAACATTCTCAGTGAACAATCTGAAAATAGAATTAAGATGACAATAACATTTACAGGAGCATCAAAAGTAATAAAATACTTAGGAATAAATTTAACAAAACAAGCACAAATTTATACTGTGAAAACTGTAAAATGCTGTTGAAAAAAATTAAGGAAGACCTAAATAAACAGAAATACATCTGCATTCATAAATTGGAGTTCAATATTGTTAAGATGGCAATACCACCAAAATCAATTTACAGATTCATTGCAGATCCTATCAAAATTCCAGCTGCTTCTTTGCAAAAATTGACAAACTGATCCTAAAATTCATATGAAAATTCAAGGAACCCAAAACAGCCAAAACAATCTTGAAAAAGAAGAACAAAGATAAAGGATTCACACGTCTGATTTTAAAATTTATTACAAAGCTACAGTAATCAAGACTGCATAGTACTGGTATAAGATTAAATATAGAGAGCAATAGAATAGAACTGAGAACACAGAAATAAACCCTCACAGTTTTGTGCAATTGATTTTACAAATGTACCAAGCCAGTTAAATGTGAAATTAAATTTGTTTCTACAAATGGTGTTGGCAAAACTGAATAGTCACATATAAAAGAATAAAGTCGAGCTTCTTCCTCACACCATACACAAAAATTAATTTAAAAGTTATCACAGACCTTAATGTAAGAGCTTAAACAATAAAACTCTTAGAAGAAAATATAGGAGTAAATTTCCATGACCTTGGATTTTCTTAAATATGACACCAAAAGTACAAGTGACAAAAGACAAAAGTAGATAAAATGAATTGTATTACAACTAAAAACTTTTGTGTTTCAATGGACACCATAACTAAAGTGAATAGATATCCCACAAAATAGGAGAAAATATTTGTAATCATATATCTGATAAGGGATTTGTATCTAAATTATATACAAGTATCCCAAACTCTTACAACTCAATAATAAAAAGACAAATAACTCAACAAACAAATGGGTAAAATATCCAAATAGATATTTCTCCAAAGAAGACATGCAAATGGCCAATTAGTATAATAAAAGATCATTAATCATTAAGAAAATGAAAATTAAAACCACAGTGAGATACAACTGCACAACCATTAGGATGGCTATAACTAACAAAAACAAAATAACAAGTGTTGGCTAGGGTGTACAGAAGTTGGAACCCTGATACATTGCTGGTAAAAATACAAAATGATGAAACATTTTGAACAAAAGTCTGACGGTTCCTCAGACGACTAATCACAGAGTTATTTTATGACCTAGAAATTCCACTCCTAGCTATATGCACTCAAGAGAAATGAAAAATATATGTCCATATGAAAACTGGTACACACATGTTCATAGAAGTTTTATTCATAATAGCCAAAAAGTTGAAACAATCCTAATGCCCATCAAATGATGAATAAATTAAACATACTAACAACAATGACATATTATTCAGCAATAAAAAATGATACAAAAAAAATAATAATAAAAAATAAGTGATACATGCTACGGCATGGAAGGTCCTTGAAAATATTATGCTGTGTAAAAGAAGCTAGTCACAAAAGACCACATATTGAATGATTCCATTTAGTTGAAATGTCCAGAATAGACAAATCTATAAAGACAGAAAGTAGGTCAGTAATTGCCTAAGGCTGGTGGCTGGGTGGGAAATGGAGAATGAGTACTAATAGGTATGGAGTGTCTTTGTGGGGACAAGGTGATGAGCATCATAAAATTGATTTTGGTGATAGTTGCACAAATTCATGAATGTACTAAACACTACTAAATTGTTTACTTATATTTTAAATGAAAAAGTAATATGGCCTGTGAATTATATTTCATCATAGCTTATTTAGAGTATATATGAAATAGGTAACAGTTGCATATTTTAAATAGTTAGATCCAAATTACTCTATAAGAATTTATATCCTAATAACCTTAGTAGCTGTTTGAAAAAAAAATACAAATAACTTTAAAGAAATATTTATTTTATTTTATTCTTAAATAACCATAATTACTCACTAATAGGATTTGTGCTCCTGTAGGGCACCACACAACTTGTCAAACCTTGAAATCATACTGGACAGCATCATCCTAGTTTTCTTTTCCACAATGCAATTTGTATGATACTTGCAAACTTAAACTTTAAAAACCCAGCTTTGTACATATATGGTATCGTCAAAGGGAATGTAGCACAATCTAATGTTTAAATTGAACTACTTAGAGCTAATAGATCATACAGTGTCCAACAAACATCCTATAAATGTCAAGTATTTTTGTGTTTTCCTTGAAAACCTAAAATATACTGTGATGCTTCTCTTTAACCCTCTTATGAGTTTTTCTGTGGCACCTCATTGGTTGGAAACAGTCTGCCTTGGTAAGTGGCAGAACATGGAGTCCCAAGCCTAATCTTGTAAATACTAATTCGCCACTTAGTTCATGAAACCAAAATGCTAAGTGCTTTAACCAAAATGACTTAATCTCCAAAATATGTTGCGACATCATCAAGACTGAGAATATTATAACTTTTCTCATATTCAAATTAAAGTCAGTACATAAAGTTAGCCTGAGCTGACATAATGAAGAAACTGGTTAAATTTAGAAAGGTAAATCATTTCAGATTTAAAAAAAAAAAAAAACCTAAAACATTTAGTATAGTTCCTGGCATAAACTAAGAACTCATGAATTGTGGTGGTAATAATAGTCATCATTTTTTTTTTTCCTTTTTTGTCTTTTTTCGTGACCGACAACGGATCGCAACCTTCAGTGTCGCGCCCGTACCGGACCGGGACCGGCAACGGAATCGCAACCCTCGGTGTTGCGCCCGCACCTCGCTCAGCCAGTGAGCGGCTGGGCTGTATGTGGGATCCGAACCCTCGGCGGGAGTGCCGCTGCGCTCCCCAGTGGCGCACTGTAGCAGTGCACCACCGGGCCGGCCCAATAGTCATCATTTTTAATGGAATTATTAATCCCTTTAATTGTCCTTAGTACCCAAATCTTACATTCAGAATATCTATTCTTAAAAGAAAAGGAAATGAAAGGCATGTCACATGTCTAAAGTCAATTTCAATTATCCACATTGATGGAAAGGAGCAGTGATGAGAAATGAGATAAACCCAAAGCCCTTCTATTTATGGTTGTCATGCCACACACGTGCACACACACACACACACACACACACACACACTCCATTTAGAGGGTCGATTAGGGCCTAGGTTTCTTATTTTTTAAAAATTAAGTAAAATTGAATGTTTACAATAATAATTTTACTTTAAAAATCTATCCCATCCAAAATGGTAGGAGTACAGTGCTCCCATTATGTCCCTTTAAAACAAATTAGAGAACACACAAATTAAATAAAAGGCTCACGGGAATCATTCAAGTCTTTGTCAGCTGTATTTCATAAAAATGCCATTTCTATTAAAATGACATTACATAAAAAAGGGTTTTTGCTGGGGGTATTTTTCAGCAGATTAGCCTTCCTAACTACATTTTGCTTAGGCTAATGTTAAATTAGTTTCTGTTCCCTAAGCATATATCAGCTGATAGCAGGGGGAAGCAGACTTTCAACTTTCTAAAAAATGGAAAGAAACCATCTACAATTAAAGATGTGCCTAATTTAATCCACACCAACAGTGTACATAAACAGGTAAATATTAATTAATGGTACTCATAACCCTTTTAAATTTTTGATGGAATTCTAGAGAAACATCTTGTAAATTAAGTATGTAAGGAAAAAATATCACAGTTGATTTAAAAATCATACATTGGAAAAGAAAATACATTATGTAATCATCATACTTTAACAATAAATAAGAAATTTTTGCTTATGATTTTGCTCGCCCCTTTTTAAAAAATCAAAAAAAATAATGAATTGATTCGTTTAAATAATTTAATGACATCACACCTTGATATTTACCAGTCATTTTTGGATGTACAATGCCTTAAAGTTGTCATGACTTCCAATAGCATATATTAAATATTTACAAGAATGACTAAGCAACCACATTTTGATTCAGTTATCTAAATGAATTCCTTGAAGGTGAAGGTTAGAGTCAATTTTTTTTTCAGTAGATCAAGGATCTATAGTAATATTTTATGCATGAAAAAGTACAGTAGTTGTTGATGACCAAGAAATATTGATTAGTTGATGTGAGTAGCATCAATAATGAATAGCTTTCTTCTTGCTCTGACTTTAGAACATCCTTTACAAACATCTGAGTTTTCTTAAGGAGGATTTTCCTGGCTTCAAAAATATCAAAAGTAAAATTCAATTCAATTCAACACCAATTAACAGAACACCTACACTGTTGCAAAGCATTGGATGATGTGGGGCCTTGTAGAGGGTACTAAGAAAGGATGAAACAGCTTTCCCCTCACCATGTCCTCCCACCCTCAAGGAGTTCACAACTAATTAGAGCAGAGTATCTCAAACTGTAATATAAATAGGAAACACCTGCGGATCTTGGTTTGGAATGTGGCCTGGGATTCTGCATTTTTAACATGCCATATCCATTCTGCTGATTCATACACTACTCTAGAGAGGCAAAGGAATCAGAGGCTGAATGGGATAATTAATAAGAAAATGTGAGAGGCTCCATGACAGGCAGAAAAAGGAAAGATAACTGCAACTGCTAAAAAAGTTGGGAATTGGGAATTTAAACACTAGTTCATAGAACAATTGGTATTTTTGTGGATCTTGAGGGCTGAGGATTATTTAAATTGACAGAAATCAGGCACAGGGAAAAGAGCAAAAATATCAAGGCAGAATGGGCATAAAATGCATCATGTTTGGAGAGAATATTAAATTCTCAAAATATGGATGAGTTCAAGAGAGGGAAATAAAATAGGTTCGTAATTAACAAAAATAAATTAAACATTACACATACTGTTTTCATTGTTCATGTTAACCACACTAAGACTATTATTGCCTTGCCACTCATAAAGTGTTGTCCTGTCTGTTATTGTCAGGGTATTTTTGTTACAACTCTATGACACAGATTTTTGTTGTTGTTGATGCTGTAACCCATTACAGATGAAGTGTCTGAAGATAACATGTTAACTGTCTTGAGCAAGGTCAAACAGCCTGTCAGGGCTGTATCCAAACTCCAAAATTAACTTTTTTGTCCCCACAAAACACTGTCTCCAGTGACTATTTATACAATAAGAAAAAATATATTTTAACATCTACCATGGCAAGTCTCTCCTCATCATTGCTCTTTATAATAAGACTATTTCTATACCAAGTTTATTCATCTAGTCTCTCTAAAAACTATACCATTATTGTTTTTATTTAACTGCATTAAATTCATAAATTAATTTGTCAAGTTGCATCAGTTCAATATATAGGCTTCCCATATAGAAACATGAAATGCCTTTTTATTATTTAAATATTTCTTGTAAGAAAAATACTTATTGTAATTTCTCAGTTTATTCCATTTTCTGCATTTATTATTATTGGGAATAATAATAATAGCCAATAGAAAGATATTGCTTTCTTGTTCCAGATACTGTTGTAAGAATTTGTGTTTATTAACTCATTTAATGCTTACAAAAAACTACATGAGGTAGTTAACCACTCTTTACAAACTGTCACATTTGCTTTGGCTTACGTGACATAGTATGTTTATTATATTTTTCTATATTAACGTTAATGACATAATAATTTTAATAATCATAGTTAAAACTTACAAACTGCTTACTTATATAACAGGTCTAGGTGCTTTACATTCATATTTAACTAATTTTCACAATCATCCATTGAGGTAGTGACTGTTATTAGGCCTGTTCTACAGGTGAAAAACTGAGGTACAGAGAAGCTAAGCAGCTTACCCAAAGCCACAGAGTTCATAAATGGTGGATCTGGGATTCAGTGGCAAAAGTTAAATTTTCAGGAATTTTTCAAACCAGCTGTTAAACATATCCATTATTAAAATTATATAAACTCATATGAAAGTATATGAGTACTAATGTACATAACATTTAAAAAATTATATTATAAACAGAGCTAATAAATACTCAAACCTCTTTACAGTACTTCCTAATTATTCTATTGCACTTTTTCATCTGTGTTTGCCTCCTCCTCAGCAGAAAGCCAGTTGTTAACATTTACCAGGACACCACTGTGTACGGCAACCTAATTCTACTTTATTAGTTATATACATTTCTCAGTAGATCCTCTAGTATCTTGTAGTTACATAACCTGTAAATCCAATAGAGTAAAACACACATTACAAATAAACAAGTGAATATTTGATATGCCAATGTGTTGAGTGCTATGGAGAAAAATAGATTAGGGTAAGAGGGATAGGATGTGTTGAGTAGGGGTAGGGGTTGCTTTTTAATGCAAGGTATCAAGAGAAGCATGGATACTTGAAGAGGGTGAGAACACAATCCATAAAGGTATAAGGGGGAGTACATTGCAGGCAGAAGGATTAGCAATTACAAAAAGCTCTGAGAGGAAAGGGTGCTGGTGAGTTGTAGGATCAGCAAAACTGATCAAGTGAACAATAAAGAAATGAGAGATATCAGTGGAGAGGATTAGGAGACAAAGTCAGAGGAATAGCAGGTACTCCATTAGTGGAGGCATTGTACACCACTGTGAGGAATGTTGCTTTTATTCAGTGTGGGATGGGAAGCCATTAGACAGATTGTAGCAGAGGAATGACATGATCTGACTCTCTAAAAAATGTCTCCAGCTGCTCTTTGTAAATTAACTGAAAAAGTACAAAGACAAACGATGGGAAGAAAATTTGGAATCAATTGTGGTTTAAACATGGTGATAGCTGTTAGTGGTAAGATTTGATAGAATTTTGGATATATTTGGCGAAAATGTGTCAGGATGTAACAAGAATTGGTTGAGGGTTGTGGGAGAAAGAGAAGAATCTAGATGTTGATGAGATTTTTGGCCTGAGCAAATGGAGGATGCAGTTGGCATTAACTGAGAAGCAAAGAACAGAAGGAAGATCAGGTTTGGTGGGAAAATCATTTTTTCGGTGTTGGACCTGTTACGTATGACATACCTGTTAGGTATCCAAGTCAATTGATATTTAAGTTCAGGGAAGGTTAGGGGAGAGATCTGGACTTGGGATATATGTTTGGGATAATTCAGCGGATAGCTGTTTTTTAAAACCATCATACTGGGTAGGCTCATCTTTAATCAACAAATGCCTATCACTTGCCCAGCTACCTTCTGTAGATTACAGAACACAATCATGAAGGACAGCTTCTCTTCTACAAACTATCATATTATTCCTAGAAAAGTACATAGAAAAGGAAACACTGATTAACTTGACTATAGTTTACTTAAATAAGTATACAAAATACTAATCTAAGCAAAGATGTTGGATTAACTGAAAAGTCTAACATTTTAAAGAAATTCAGTTGTATTCATAATGACTGCATTCAGTTACTCAAAACAGCTTACAAAACTTAAATTCGGGCCGGCCCGGTGGCGCACTGGATAGTGCGCCGCTTGGGAAGCGCGGCAGCGCTCCCGCCCGAGGGTTCGGATCACACGCACCCAAAAAAAGCTAGTAGGGAAACTTGCCAGAATTTGAACCCAGATCTGCCAAAACTCCAAAGTCAGACCATAATTGTGTCTCCCAGTGTGTAAATATCTATCAAATACTTTGTGCACATGTGTGAACATGCCAAACTTTGAATGATTTAAGTATAACCTGTATTTTAATACTTAGGACAGCATCATAAAATTAATTTCTAAATGAATATTGAAATTTATCCAGTTTCTATGTTTAGCAATTGGTGTTAATTTACCTCTCATAAGTGCTAGAAAGGTTCTACAATACCTCCTCCAGCCCTTTTATACTATTCACTTAAATTCAATTTTGTAAAAAGGTTAATAGACACCTGTAGGGATAATTTCAATGAATAAATGAGCTTAACTTATAAATGATATTAATATATCTGTAAACTCATTTTACAAGAGTTTATGGCTACTTATTCTTTTAATAATCTTGAATATTCATTCATTTGTGTTTAAACAGTTAATATATACTTTCTGTTGATCAAGTAAAGATAGAATTTACTAGTTACCACACCTAAATCTCCACAAATTCTAAAAGCATGAAATATATGGGTTCTATAATTGTGTATGTAATATCATTTTTAATTTCAAGATCTTACTATTAGAGAGAAAAATGTGACTCCAGTGCATTCAAAGAAGGAGGGTGTGTGATTTTAACATGTAAAATTATTAGCTGAAATGCCAAACCTCTTTTAATAAGGACCTTCCAAATGAGAGAATAAGAAAAAATTAAAGCCTATATATTCTCTAAGTATAATGCACTGAAACCTAATAAATATTAAATTAAAAATGAAATGAATCTAAATGTTTCTTTTGGAACTCTCCTTAATACAATCTTAAAAACCTAAGCTATTTTAACCAGCCTGAGTATTTTAGACTCTACAGCCCTGAAAAAAATGGATTCTCATTTTCACTTTAAATTGCATGCACAGTGTGCTGAATAGAGCTCTCTAGCATTAAAGCAAGATTTAAAATTGTCAAGTTAAACTAACACTTTCTTTCATAATGATTATTTATGTTTTTCTCATTCTTCTATTTTATATTACTAGAGCAAAGTTCAGGAAATCCCAAATAGTTTTATTTATATATATATATAACTATTTATAAAACTATATATATTACTATTTGGGATTTCCTGAACTTTGCACTAATAATATAAAGGAGGGTGTATGATTTTAACATGTAAAAATATTACCTGAAATGTCAAACCTCTTTTAATAAGGACCATCAAATGAGAGAATAAGAAAAAATTAAAGCCTATATATTCCCTAAAGGTAATGCATTGAAACCTAATAAAAACATATATAAATATAAATAAATATAGTTTCACATATGTATATATAAAACTATTTGGGATTTCCTGTACTTTGCCCTATAATATAAAAAACTATTTGGGATTTATATATATATACATACATATTATATAACACAAAAATACACCAGAAGTACTATTAACCTATTAATCAATATATATAAAACATAACTATATTAGGAAACTAAAGTTTTTATAGTATTTGGTACTTTGTTGTATTTTTAATTCATTTTATTTTCTTCCTAAATTATCCTGATATTTTACTCATATACAATTTTGAAATAAAGCATATTAAAACTAGAGAAAATAATGTGGTCATAATAGGTTCAATTTTGGTTTTTTGTTTGTTTGTTTGTTTTTTCCTTTTTGTCTTTTTTCATGACCGGCAAGGGATTGCAACCCTCAGTGTCGCGCCCGCACCGGACCGGGACCGGCAACGGGATCGCAACCCTTCGGTGTTGCACCCGCACCGTGCTCAGCCAGTGAGCAGCCGGTCTGTATATGGGATCCGAACCCTCGGCGGGAGCGCCGCCGCGCTCCCAAGTGGCACACTGTAGCAGTGCACCACCGGGCCAGCCCCAAAAGGTTCAATTTTGGCACTCTTACCTCTACTACAATTTCCATTTATCTTAAAATTTTTATTTAACTGGACTTTTGGGCTTCTTTCTGAAACACTTCTTTCCAACACTAAGTAGGCCTTCCAGAATAAATCGAACATGTGAAATAATTAAAATTTAACATTTTTATTTTACAATAATAAAATACAAAATTTAAAATATAAAATAATTTCTCATTCCTGCACATTACAAAGAAAACAAATAATATGATTAAGATTTTTAAATACAATAAGTATACTAGTTAAATCTGCTTTAATATCACTATAAGTACTTATTATCCTATTAACTGAGCTTTCCCCTTCACATTGTAAGATTCAACTCAGTGAATAAATATTTTGTACCATGCACAGGATTATGTCATATTGAGATTATTGACGGTGCTTCTAATTTTGACACAGAACAAAATCAACAAATTAATGCTGAGAGAATTAAATAGTATACATCCTCATATAGGAGTGTACCCAATTATCAAGATAATAATTGTGATCAATTTTAGAACTGAAACATCCTACACATAGGCTCCATCTAACAATAAAGAGAAGAACAATAGGGAGGAGCTATTTTTAAAAGAAACTGAGGAATCATTGCATGAAGATGGAAAGCATTCTGATGCCCAACCCCCTGATAACTCCTGCTTCTTATATGCATGGAATTCTGTGTTCAGTAATGGAAGAATTCATTCAAATGCAAGTTTGTGAGATGTCCAGCATTTCTTTAAGGGCTATAAAAATTAATTATAGGAAACATCTAAATATTTAAATTACTCACGAGTTTTAAAAAAAGAGAAATTAATTTAATATTCTACCATGATGCCTAAAGTATAATTACATCATTGATAATATGGAGAGATGGTTAAATTTTAAAATAAAAAGTGAGGTATGGGTTCATCTTGAACTGGCTTGCTAAAATTCTTGTTATGTTTCCTTTTCATATATAGCCGCATGTGTATGAATGTGTGTGATTAACTGATTATGGCTAGATGTTATTGACCAAGAAAAGGAATCTAAGTCATTGAGTTCTCTATCACAAGTATTGGCTCTCCTTCACAGCAATGCCCAGGGTCCTAGGCAGGAGCCATGGGTGGCTACCACCTTCACCTGGAAGCAGGCAAGAAAGCAATGCCCAGAGTCCAAGACAGCACTCCAAAAACACCACTTTTGAGTGGCTGGCACATCACAGCCACCACCACAGCTATGGCTTCTGAAAAAGCAGCTGGATGCCACAGCCACCATACAGGAGGCCTGCCAGACACTTGACTGCACTGACACAGGAGAGTCACCAGAGGAGACTAGACAAGAAGAGGACATCTCTCTCCTCAAAGCCCACTCCAGAGTAGTAGAAAAAGCATATGCTCTATCAGATGACCATATATCAATGTAGATATACTAGAAGTATGAAATCCAAAGAAAACATTACACCACTAAAAGAATACAGTAATTCTCAAATGCCAGATCCTATACAGCAGGAAACCCTTGAAATGACTGAAAATTCCACGCAGCAATATTAAGGAAGCTCACTGAGATACGCGAAGACTCAATTAGATGACATAATGAAACAAGAAAAAAAAATCCAGGATATGAAAAAGAAAATTTACAAAGAGATTAATAACTTAAAAAAGAATGTATCAGAACTCACCGAGCTGAAAGATTCACTCAATGAAATAAAAAACACAACTGATAACTTAAGCAGCAGGCTAGACCAAGCAGAAGAAAGAATTTCTGATCTTGAAGATAGTTTTTTTTAAATAACTGAGGCAGACAAAAAAATGGAAAAAAAGATTTTTTAAAAATGAAGAAAATCTAAGAGAGATAGCAGACAACCTTAACCACACAAATATTTGAATCATGGGTGTTCCAGAAGGGGCAGAGAAAGGAAAAGGCATGGAAAACCCATTCAACAAAGTAAGAACAAAAACTTCCCAGGTATGGGGAGAGATGAGGACCTTCAGAACCAGGAGGCACAGAGATCCTCAAACAGATTCAACCCAAAAAGATCCTCTCCAAGACACATTGTAGTCAAACTGGCAAAGCTCAAAGACAAGGAGAGAATCTTAAAAGAAGCAAGAGAAAAGTTTCAAGTCACCTCTAAGGGAAACTCTATCAGACTAACAGACTTGTTAATAGAAACTCTACAGACCAGAAGAAAATGGGATGATCCAGCCAAGAACACTATACCCAGAAAGGCTATCCTTTAGAAATGATGAAAAAATAGTGTATTTTCCAGACAAACAAAAAGTGCAGTTCACCACCACACAACCAGCCCTATAAGAAATCCTCAAGGAAGTCCTGCATCTGGAATATGAAATGATAATTACTACCATGAATACACAAGAAAGAACAAAACCCAATGGTATAAGAAAAATGTAAATGAGCAAGAGAAAGAAACAATCTTACCACCGCAAAAACCATAACAACAACGTATTAATGCCTCTGCTTTATTTCTGCTTTTGATAATTTCAGTATGGTATAAGAAAAATGTAAATGAGCAAGAGAAAGAAACAATCTTACCACCACAAAAACCATAACAACAACGTATTAATGCCTCTGCTTTATTTCTGCTTTTGATAATTTCAGTCTTCTCTCTTTTTTTCATGGTCTAGATAAAGGTTTGCAAATTTTGTTGATATTTTTAAAGAATCAACTTTTGGTTTTGTTGATTTTCTCTATTGTTTTTTAATTCCCTACCTCATATATTTTTGTTGTAATATTTGTTATTGCTTACTTATCTTAGCTTTTGGTTTATTTTGTTCTTTTTCTATTTTCTTAAGGTAGAAGTTTCCATTACTGATTTAAGATTTTTCTTATTTCTAACACAGGTGTTCACCAATATAAATACTCCTCTAAGCACTGTACGAGCCCTGCATCCTATAAATTTTGATATGCTGCACTTTTATTTTTATTTCAAAGTACTCTCTAATTTCCCTGTGATTTTTCTTTTTACCTATTGTTTATTTAGGAGAGTATTGTTTAATTTGCACATGTGTGAATTTTCTAAATTTCCTTCTGTTATTGTGGTCAGAGAACATGTTTTCTATCATCTTAGTCTTTTTAAATGTATTAAGACTTGTTTTGTGGCCAAAAATAAAAATTAAATTAAATCAAAATTAAAATCAAGAAAGAAAAAAAAGCATATTTGTTTTCCTTTAATCATTGTTTTATCTGCAAGATGGTCTAGCCCCTGCCTACCTCTCTCAACTCTCTCCTTGCTTCCCCCCTCTCTCTTATCATTCCCTCAGTCTCTCATTACCTCCTACTTACTCTGTTCCCTTTCACCACAACTTTTGAACATTTTGTTCCCTTTGCCTGGAATACACTTTCCTCTTCTCCTTATTTGGTTAAGTCCTACCCATTCTTTGGCTTATAGGTAACCACTCCCTCCCCTATATTTTTTTGTATGACTATCTGATCCATATTTGTATTCCCATTAGAAATCTAAGGTGGATATATGGGTTCTAGTCTGTTTTTCCCCACTAATATAATTAAGCCACTTAGTCTTGGCATTTAAAAAATATTTTTTCAATGAAAGAATAATCTATTTACAAAGTTTAGCACATACTTTCTTTCGATCTCATGACCAAAATTTATGTAACATCATTGTATCATTTTCTAAATAGCATGTCACTATATAATTCTAATTCTTTACGCCAGCAATTTGGAACATGGCATAAAATATCTAAAAGCAGAGATTACCATTTGAGTTTGGACTTCCAAATTTAAAATAAAATAAGGAAAATATGATAAACTATTAAAATGATGTATTTCTTCATAGGATGGTGGTAAAGTGTAAAATTATAATTCTTTGGCCAAAATAAAGAGTTCTTTCTGGAATCTTGGTTTTCAGACAACTGTCAAAAGAAACAAAAAAATAGCAATAAAAACCAAAAACAAATATTGTATATTTAAAGTAGTACCCTTATGAACAAAGTGAGCTTTACTGTAACAAGAAACACTGCAACAGGCCTGAATAATGAAACAAGAATAAGGCATAAGGCAAAAGATCCTCAGAAGTGGTAGCTACCATAGAGCACTAGACATCCGTATGTTCACCTAGCATTTGGAAACTTGAATTAAAAAAGAAACATTTCTTTTGAAATGTTGAGGTGCTTTCAAACGTGGAAATTAACTTCAAGAATAAATATATATTGCAAATGATGTAATCAAAGGCATATATAAATCTAATGAGAAAAAACAAACAAGTTTCAACAATACTTTGGGAAATTGTAAAACAAATTACTAAAAAGTGGCTTTTCATCATTTTATTTTATTTTTTTTTATAAAATACCTGGTTATCTTTCAAGCTTTTAGTTTGCTCCAAGAATGAGACATTTTGAAAAGAAAAAAAACATTCTGTAAGTTGATGAAGTCAAATGATACATCTGAAGCCAAATTCCATGCTCTGAAGATTGGGTACCTTCAATTTTTACGCTTTTCAAAGATAAGAACCATGATTCTAAGTACATGTTTCAACAAATCATTTTGGATAACCAGGAGGTACTAAGAGATTGTATCTTCTCCCTAAAGAAATTCCTAGTCATAAGCCAGGAATATAATACATTTTAGATAAATTCACAAAACATAGGACCCTGTACAAGTCAAGAATTAGTAGCATTTCAACTCTGAAACCTTGACTATTTTAATAATTATTTTTAAGTAGTCACAGTTGTATATTTGTCAGGCTGTCTATAATAAAATTTTATGAAAATCAAATAACAGCTTGGTCATCAACCATTAAAAAAAAAACATTATTAATGCAGTATTATGCCAATTCTCAAACCTCTCAAGTCACTGTTACATGCATTTCAGACCCAATGTTCTTTCCCCTACTGCTTGGGTTGAATGTTCCCCCAAAACTCAGTCCTCACTGTGACAGTGTAAGAGGGTGGGAAATCCACCTCTATGGTGATTGCAAGGTGAGGCCTTAAAAGAGGTGTTTAGATTGTAGGACCATGCTGTAGTGAATGGGTTAAAAATGGTGGCCACGGGTGTGTTTCAGAGGGCTTTAAAAGGAGAGTGAATAAAAGGTTAGTCTCTCTCTCTCTGCTATGCCATTTTCGCAGTGAGATCCCCGGGTCACTTTCACCACCACCAGATGTGTTCCTTGGACTTTGGACTTCCACCTCAGAAACTGGAAGCAATAAATTTTGTTTCCTTTATACAATACCCAGTTCTGTGTACCTTGTTATAAGCAACAGAAATGGACTAATACACCCACCATCAATGCCTGGGAGAAAACTTAAATAGACAAAAGCAGCTTGGACAAGTAGAACTATCAGAATAAGACCCATTTTAACCAAGATGGACTGGTTTCCACTGATTAAGAGTGTACACTCAGTTAAACTATTTACACTCCTAACTTTTCATGTAGTTTATTTAATCCTCTCATCAACCACATGGAAGTAATAACTATCATTATCCCCCCTTTAAAGATGAGGAATTGAGGCTTAGCTAGGTAAAGTGAATTTCCCAAGGAAATTTAGCTAGTAAATAACAGCATAAGCGTTGGCAAGTATGGAATGTGTCTGCCTCTAAAGCATACAAATACTGAATAAAATTTCTACTGTATTTTGACGAAAGTAGAAAGCTTGTTGAAACAATTCAAATATTCGATGTATAAAGCATAAGTAGCATTCCCCTATCCCTTCTAAATACCTTTAAGTATTTAATGCGAACAGTCTGCTATATCCTCCCATACCTTTCTTGAGCTCCAAAAATGTGATCACATATCACTATAATAATTTGGGAATAATTATACTTTTAGTGTTAAACCACTTCATCTAAAAACACAACATACCTTCGTACCAATTAGGCATCAATAATTATTCAAATAATTTTCTGCCTGTTAATAATATTTTAAAGTAAACTTTGTGATTCTGGGCCATTTGTCTTAAATTTGTTTTTAAGTGTTTTCTAACATTTTAATTATTAAAAAAGAAAAGGTATGGAATACTTAACATGTTTCCCTGAAACTATTTACCTTACTTGGTTACTAGTTCTAACAGATTTTTAGTTTTCCAGTCATGCAGTTGAATCATCTGTAAATAATTCTGTTTCTTTTTCCATCTATTAATATCACATATTTTGTTTGTATATGTGGTGATTGCATTAGCAACAACCTAAAAACCAATGTTGAATAAAATTGTGATGATGGCTGACCTTCATGTCTCAGTCCTTCCCACCTCACCTCACCTTGCTTTATTACTTTTTATAGCATTAACCAATAAACTGATAGTATATTAGTTGGATATGTGTTTACAAATTTATTATCTGTGTCCCCTGCTATACTTGCTCATTCCTTACATGAGAGAGGATACTATCTCAAATAAAATTCCAGGGGAATTAATTCAAAGCAAGAATTAATCCCAGAATCCTGTCTTCTTTATTTACCTCATGGTCAATGATGGTTGTTCAATTGCTAGAGTAGCATTGTTCAACAGAAATATAACATGAGCCACAAATGTGAGCCACATATGTAATTTAACATTGGAATCATCAGACATAGAATATAAATTATGTTTAATATGTTTATAGAAATTAATATGAGAAGAGATTAAAAATCTATTATGAACCAGCATATCTGCAAAACAACCAAATGGAAATTCTGCAATTAAAGATATTATCCATAATTCAATTTTAAACTTGTAATTTTCAATAGCAGTTTAGACAAAGTTAAATAGGGAACTACTGAACTAGAAAATGTATTTGAAGAAATTATCCACAATGGAACACAGAGAGACAAAGAAATGGAATATGCAGAATAGAAGTTAAGACATAAAGAATGGAGAAGGAAAGTCGAATGGAGAAGGAAAGTCAAATAAAGTTCTTTTGTAGATACAGAGGAGAAGTGAGAGTGGGAGACAGGCAATGTGAGAAGAGATAAGGAATGAGAATTATTCAGAACTGATCAAAGATACCAATGCAATGATTTTGGAAGCTCAGTGACGTCTACGCATTATAAATAAACAGAAATTCATACATAGAGTACAGTAAAAGTGAAGAACAAAGAGAAAGAAATTATCTTAAGCCACCTAAAAGAAAAGTAGATAAACGTCAAATAAATCGCAGCTACAGTGAATGGTAGCTGACTTTACAAGAGCAACAAAATTTGATCCACGTCTGCAATTTGCTAACAGAAAATACCTGTCAACATAAAATATATGACAAGCGAAATTTACTAGAGATAAAGAGGGTAAATATGTAATAACAAAAGATACAATCAACCAAGGAGATACAATGATTCCTAATTTAATAGTATGCACTTACCAACATAACTTAGCTTACCAATAACAGCCCAATGGCAAATGGGCAAAAGATTTGCACAGGCACATTGCACAAGAGAAAAGTGTTAGGCAAATAAACAGAATGGGAAGGTGCTCAACCTTTTTAGTGATTAGTGAAATGCAAATAAAAATCAAATGACTGACTTAAATGAAGAAGTCTGATTACAGCAAATACAGGTAATGACACGGAATAATAATAACATTCCTGATGTGGAATATAAGTTTGTTCAATCACTTTGGAAAACAATTTAGCATCCCACATGTAAAGTTGAAGGTAAACATAAAGTATGACCTGGTAATTTAGTACAATCTTTAAGATGGTAATTCCGGGGAAGATATATACCCTAGAGAATTGTTATATCTGTTTACTACAAAAGAGCTCTGCAAAGTGCCGTAAATTGACATTATCAGCATCACACAAAACGTGGTTAGAAATGCAAATTCTCAGGACCCACTCCAGAACTTCTATATCAACATCTCTGGGGGTGGGGCTCCGACTTTTACCAAGTTCTCTAAATAATTCTTATGCTAGCTAGTGTTCGAAGATCACCGTGCTAAGAAATACAATTGATCTCATTATTCATGGTCCATCTTTGTGAATTCACCTACTCACTAAATTTATTTGTAACTCCGAAATTGACACTTGCTGTGATTTTACAGTCATTCATAGATGTGTGTGTGTGCACAGTGGCAAAAAAATTAAGTCACTACACATTCCCAGTTGGGGTTGAACAAAGGAAATGCTCTGCCTTCTTGGTTCAGTTCTTATATTGTAAACAGGTACTCTTTTTTCTGGTGTACTTAGTGCTGTGTTTTTTGCATTTTTTGTGCCTTTTTTTTTTTTTTTGGTGACTTTACTGTCTAATGTAGCCCCCAAGTGTAGTGCTGAAGCACTTTCTATTGTTCCCAAGCATAAGACAGCTATGATGTGCTTTATGAAGAAAATACATGTACTACATAAGCTTCATTTAGGATGAGTTATAGTGTTGTTGGCCATGAGTTCAATGTTAATGAATCAACAATATATATTAAATAAGGTATCTGCTATGGTTTGGATGTTATTTGTCCCCATCAAAACTCATGTTGAAATTTGATCCCCAACGTAGCAATATTAGGAGGTGGGACCTAGTGGGAGATATTTGTGTCATGGAGGCAGATCCCTCATAAATAGATTAATGCCTTCTCTGAGGAGTAAATGAGTTCTTGCTCATAAAATGGATTAGTTCCTGTGAGAGTGGTTGTTAAAAAGAGTCTGGTTTCCTGTTTCTCTTTCTCTCTCTTGCTGCTTCTCTTGGCATATGATCTCTGCACATGAATGGAAGCAGTCTGAAGCCCTAACCAGATGCACCTGCCCAATCTTGGACTTTCCAGCCAACAGAATCATGAGCCAAATAAACCTCTTTTCTTTATAAATTACCCAGTGCCAGGAATTCTGTTATACCAACACAGAACCTATTAAGACAGTGTATTTAAACAGAAACACACAAAAAACAAATGTATGTATTGATTGGTTGATGAAAATATTGTGACCCAAGGTTCATAGGAATTGAACCCTGCATTTCCTTTAGGGGCAATGATTTACTATTCTCTAATTCAGTGTTCTTGTCAACTTTATAGAATAAAACTACTATAAATAATAAAAATCAACTATATAAAAAAAGTTCACAAAAGTACTGCCCATATTAGAAACCCAAAATGGAAAACAAACAAACAAAAAGAAACAAATGCCATTGACAGGAGAAAAAGTAAATGAATAATGGTATAATCACATGATGAAATATAATACAAGTATGGAAAGTAACTACAGCTACATAGAATGATATGAATGACATAGGGATATAGTGTTAAATGAAAAAACACAAGTCCTAGGACAGGAAATTCAATATGATTACATTTCAAAAGCATGCAAAACTAAACAACATATTGTTTAAGGACACAAACATATGTGTCAAATCATGAGGATTAAAAGTAAGGAAATGATAAGTGCTATATTCAGGATAGAGTCACTGCAGGACTGGGGGAAAGCAGAGAGATGTGATAGAGGAGAAACATTTACATAGATATAAGATGAATAGTGGGTACAAAAGTATTCAGGATATTACTAAAATGCACCCTATAGATATTTACAATCAACTATGTTAAAATAAAAAAGAATTGTTAAAAAAGTAAAAGATAAAAATAAATAAAATACAGGAACAAAAGAATGGTGAATAGTGAGCTAGATAAAGATTATGCATGACAAATGACATCTATATCATTAATCAAGAATTTTTTTTTTTTTTTTTTTTGTCTTTTTCCGTGTCCGGCAACGGATCGCAACCCTCAGTGTCGCCCCCGTACCGGACCGGGACCGGCAGCGGGATTGCAACCCTCGGTGCTGCTCCCGCGCCTCACTCAGCCAGTGAGCGGGAACCGGTCTGCATGTGGGATCCAAACCCTTCGGGCGGGAGCGCCGCCGCGCTTCCCAAGCGGCGCACTATCCAGTGCGCCACCGGGCCGGCCCATTAATCAAGAATTTTGATGAATCTAATTAAATATACCAGTTTTAAAAACATAACAGCAATGTTATACTTATTAAATTCAGCCCATTGTTAGTTTCATAATTTTTTTTTTCTTATTGATTTACTATATGATAAAAATCCTAAAACTAAGATACAAAAATTTCAAAACATTTTGTTTGGAAAGCAAATGTAAGAATGATTAAGTTGAAGTAAATGTTAGTTTATAGAGACCTTTGCTGAAAGATAAAGATCATGAATATAAACTAATATCATTAAAGAATAATAATATATTTATCCTATGATTTAAAGTTTATAAAACTCTTCTACATAGATTGTCTCACATAAGTCTATTCTCAGGTGTTGTCATTTACAGATGAAGACAAGATCTTTAAGAGGTTAAAAAAAATCAAAGTACAAATATGTAGGACTTCAGATTCCCAATCTACTGCTCTTTAGGTTCTACAGTCACAGCTATTATAATCCCTAATATTTGTATATATGTATGTGATGGTTTACAAAGTATTTTGGGATACATTTAAAAGACATTTGATTTTATATGACCTAATGATACAAAGCTCACGTAAAGTGAATACTGGCTTTGACAAGACCAAAAATAATATACGCATATTGTTAATATAAAATGGATAAACTAATTCAAGATCATTTTCCTGACTGACTGGAGCCTTACACAATGAAGCACCAATGTTCCCACTCCTATACTTTCTGCTTTAAATATGTTTAAATCATCAAAAATTTCATTAGCCATGGAACTTTAATCCAGTAAAGAGCACTTTAAGTGATCTTCACAATTGGTCAATTACCAAGAATGAACCTTCAACTGTAATTGTTTCATATGTGGTATAAATCTAAGATCAACTTCAAAACCAAAGTGGCTATCAACTTGATCAAATAATTAGATCACAGTGCTCTAGTCTATCATGAATCAGAATACAAATACATTGCTTTAAAGACATTTAACATAACCAGACCACTATACTTGAATAACAATAGAGATTTTTATTTCTGCCCGAATTAAAACAAACATAACATAAAGAGCTATTCAATATTTCCAATTCCTTCCTTTTCTAGGGAGTTATCTGTGAACATTGGAATTTACTGTGCTAGATAGTACTGTCTAAGCAAAAGCCTTAGTAAAATTGCTGAAAACATTGGAACATAAAATGAAACTCAGTAGATTTACCGAAAATATTTTTTTTTCCTTCACTTAACATGGTTATACAATGTGTCAATTATCTAGTCACTTAGAATTCTCATGAAGAATGAAACAACTTTCTCTATAGAGAATCAGTTGACTTTCATAATACTCAGAGAATATTTGCATAATAACACCGTTACAGCTGCAAGGTTAAATCCATTAATTTATTGGGAGCAGAACAGGCTGTTCTGGTTGGCTGTTGCAAAAATTGCTTTTTGCACTTGTCTTCCCCACCATCAAGTATTTGCTGTGAGCACACAATTACTGCAGCAAAGCCTATGTTGCCAAGCAAGGAAGCTTATTTAACATAGAAAGTGGTGAACACTTCACTTTCTGAAAAAGAAAAAAATTAATCTTGAAAAGCTTTCTAATTAACATTTTCTCCTTCACCAGTTGTTTCATAGGATAAAGCAGAGGATGGCAATTTGAATGAGGGTTAACTAAATGAACCCATTTCTGCAGCAGCTCTTAAGTGCAGGTGTCATCCCTAAACAGTCTCTCTTTATAACTAGGAATAATCTCATAGTTTCCTTAGGTGTTTTTTAAAAATAGAACACTTATTTCCAAAAGTTGCAAAATGAACAAACCTCTCTTGAAGTCCATGTTATATACTGAAGAACTGCAGTTTAATACAGGTAAGGAAAATTTATAGCATTTTGATGAATTCATAGCAGAAATAATTATAATATGAACAGGTTAGACAAACAGTTAAATCACATCTTGAAAACCAACTGCATTCAGCCAAATATCAATAATTTCAATAATCTACATTATAACTAATCCAGGATTACTGAACCACAGGAAACAAAAATTAATGAGAACACACAAAATTTTAAAAAATAGAGAATTTATAAAATGTTTACCTTATTAAAAAAGGAATAAATAAAGTCAGTTATAAACATAAATAATAGCATATATTTACATATTATATTCAGGTCATAGAGTGAATTCTGGAGTGAGAGAAGAAAGAATCAAACAAAACAGCAGATGCAAAAAAACAATGAGGGAAAAGGAAGTAGAGAATGAAAATAACATAAGAAAATAAACCCTCTTCCTTCATCAACCCCATCTTCCTACATCCACTCTGAGCCCAACAGAAAGGTAGATGAGTTATTAAAAGGAAATGTTTTGAGTTTTTCCACAAAAAAACTAACATTCGAAAAATAATTTCAGTATGTGGGAAACATTTTTAAATGTATAAAGGGTGCATAAAGATATGGGAGAGGAAAAAAGGGAGTGCGGTTGGGTAAAAATGAGACATTGTCTCTTGAAACAAAGAAGCTCAATATCACAGTATTTGTAGGTTTTCAATACATACAATAACAAAGCATTTTGGTGCCTTGCTTTGAAATGCCTGTCTCACCTCCTTTTAAACATGCCAATTTTTTATAATTCCTTCAAGGCACAAATCAAAAATACTCCCATTTATAAAGCTTTCCAGATTCACATAGTCTAAAATAAATGTTTATTCTTCTGAGTTTCCATATAATCTATTCTTACTTCAACTATGGAACTGAATGTGTATCATAGCTACATTGTGGGTTCCTTGAAAGAAAGAGATACCATTTACCTATTAGCCCTGGCACCTTGTACAACGTCCTGCATAAAGTGAGCTTGTAAAAGATATTTAGTGAGTACCTTTTGAGTATGTTGAAAGCACTCCAGCAGAAAATATTCTGTTGGCTTAATTCTCATACTTGAACGTATGTTTCTTTTTCTTTTTGTTTTTTAGATAATCCACATATCATTAACTTAGACTAAACCTCCCTTAGAGTGGTTCTAATCAACATGGAAGCCAGAGTGATTTGTGAAAATATACATGAGTGTGTCACTCCTCTGCTCACAACCCCACAAGAGTTTCCCGTTTCACTTAGAGTACAAGCCAGAATCTTAAAATGACCGATGATCTCCATGAGCTCTCTGGCTTTCTTTGCTATTGCACTCTTCCTCACCCCTCCATTTGAGCAACAGTGACCTCACAATTCCTTAAACACACTAGGCTCCTCTCACTTCGGGGCCCTTACACTTGCTGTGCTCACTGCCTGTAATGCTCTTCTCTTTAATAACCTCATAGTTCACTCCTTGAACTCCTTCAGATCTTTACTCAAAAGTTACCTTAGTTAGACCTTTCTTAGCTATTGTGCACCTGACAATTCCTATCCTATTTCTCATTAGCAAGTATTCCTACCTAACATATAATACACGCACCCCCACCATCATCATCATATATACATACACATTATATTATATTATATAGGTATAATATATACTTATTTATCTCATTGGAACATAATCTCTAGAAAGGCAGGAATTTTTATCTGATTTGCTCACTGTTCTATTCCCCAAAAATAGGATAGAGTATAAATCATTGTAGGGCCTCAATAAACACGTACCGCATGTTAATTGAACCAATAAAATTGTCTACACATCTTTGGCAAAGTGAGTGTCATTGAGTAGATAAATAGTTTTTGTTAGTAACTGTAGCCCTGTTCCACCCTTAAACCTTTTTACAGAAATAAATAGCTATACTCCAAGGCAGGATATGACATCAGAAGCACAGGAAACAAAAACAAAAATAGACAAACAGGACTACGTAAATCTTAAAAACTTCTAGGCATCAAAGCACACAATCAACACTGTAAAAAGGCAACCTATGGAATAGAAGAAAATATCTGCAAATTATATATCTGATAAGGGGTAACATCCAGAATATACAATAAACTCCTACAACTCAACAACAACAAAAAAAACAAATAGCCCAGTTAAAAAATGGGCAAAAGTATTGAATAAACAAGAGAAGACATGCAACAAGAAATGGCCGACAAGCATATGAAAAGATGCTCAAAATCACTAATCATTACAAAAATGCAAATCAAAAACACAATGAGATATTATCTCACATTCATCAGGATAGGCACTATAAAAAACAAACAAACAACCAGAAAATAACAAGTGTTGGTGAGGATGTGAAGAAATTGGAACCTTTGTGCACTGTTGGTGAAAACGTAAAATGGTGCAGCTGCTATGGTAAACAGTATGAAGAATCCTCAAAAATTTAAATTAGAATTAGCATGATCCAGTAGCCCTACTTCTGGGTACACATCCAAAAGAATTGAAAGCAGAATCTTGAAGAGATATTTGCACCTCCATATTCACTGTAGCATTATTTGCAATAGCCAAGAGGTGAAAGCAACACAAATATACATTAATGGACGAAAGAATAAAGAAAATATGGTATATATATATATATATATATATATATATATATATATATATATATATATACCATATTTTCTTTATTCTTTCGTCCATTAATGTATATTTGTGTTGCTTTCACCTCTTGGCTATTGCAAATAATGCTACAGTGAATATGGAGGTGCAAATATCTCTTCAAGATTCTGCTTTCAATTCTTTTGGATGTGTACCCAGAAGTAGGGCTACTGGATCATGCTAATTCTAATTTAAATTTTTGAGGATTCTTCATACTGTTTACCATAGCAGCTGCACCATTTTACGTTTTCACCAACAGTGCACAAAGGTTCCAATTTCTTCACATCCTCATCAACACTTGTTATTTTCTGGTTGTTTGTTTGTTTTTTATAGTGCCTATCCTGATGAATGTGAGATAATATCTCATTGTGTTTTTGATTTGCATTTTTGTAATGATTAGTGATTTTGAGCATCTTTTCATATGGGTACAACATGAATAAACCTTGAGGACATTATGATAAGCATAATAAGCCAGTCACAAAAAGACAAATACTATATGATTCTACTTATATGAAGTATCTAAAGTAGTCAAACTCATAGAAGTAGAAAGTAGAATAGTAGTTTCCAGGGGCTGGAAGGAGTGGGAAATGGAAGTTGTTGTTCAATGGGTATAGTTTCACTTTGAAAAATGGAAAAGTTCTAGAACTCTGTTGCACAACAATGTGACTATACTTGACACTACTGAAATGTACACTTAAAAATGGTTGATATGGTAAATTTTATATTATGTGTATTTTACCACCATTAAAAGTTAAAGGGAAAAAAAAGGATGGCTGTAACTATGTAGTGGCAGATAAATCAATTTTATATCCACAAATGCATATTTGTTCTTTCAGTGACTGGTTCCATGTACTGTTTTCATGTTGGTTTATTTAAATAGAGCAAAAACTACACTCACATAAAATCATTTAATGACAATTCAAAGCCAGGAATTTTAAGCCCCTTCAAGGACAATCATTTATAAAGAAATTGACTTTTTAAGAGTTATAATGAATTTTATGCTGAAATATAGCTATTTTTAAATTATTGTAGTTGTTGCAGAATTAATAACTCAATAATCCTAAGTAGTTAATAAATACTTACAATTCACTTTTGGTGCTTACAACAGCTGAGAAAACAATCTTCTCTTATCTTTAGCAATTTCAACACATCTGTGATTACTGCATAGACAGTTTAATGAGAACATTAATTATCAAAATTTATTTTTGATGTAATAGAAACCTGTGGTACTTATATGCTATTTTGTTGTTCCATGATAACTATATCTGAATATAAGTAAGTGTGTATTATGTATTTTCCTGTATATACAAACATGTTGTGGACTAAATAGTGTCCCCAAAAAGTTATGTTGAAGTTCTAACCCTAGATAACTATGAATGTGACCTTATTTGGAAATAGAGTCTTTGTGGATTAGGGTGGACCCTAAATACAATGTCTTGTGCCTTTATAAGAAAAGGGAAATAAGACACCAAAAAGTTATGTTGAAGTTCTAACCCTAGATAACTATGAATTTGACCTTATTTGGAAATAGAGTCTTTGCGGATTAGGGTGGACCCTAAATACAATGTCTTGTGCCTTTATAAGAAAAGGGAAATAAGACACACAGTGAGAAAAATGGCATATGAAGACTGAGAAAGAGATTAGAGTAGGGTATCTACAAGTCATGAACATCAGGGATTGCTGGCAACCATCAGAAACAAGGAGAGAGGCATCAAGGAGATTCTGTCAGAGCCTCCCATAGGAACTAACCCTGCCAACACTTTTTAGACTTCTAGCTTCCTACTTGAAGAAATGTAAACTTTCCTAGAACATAATACTGTAAATCATAATACTGTAAATCCACTGATAAAATAGGGCTTCTCTGACTTGAAAGTTAAATTTCAAAAGATATACAATAAACATATGCAAAGTTGATCAACATTATTAGTTATCAAGCAAAAAAGAAACCACTTCTGATCTACTAGAATGGCTAAACTTAAAAATTTTGAGGACACCAAGAGTTGATAAAGAAGTACACCATATATTGTTGCTGTGTATGTAAACTGGGGCGCCTATTTTAGAAAACTCCCTGGTATATACTAAAGCTGAAAATATGCATGTCATATAGTCCAGCAATTCCACCCTAGGTATTTATCCCCCCAAATATATATGATGCTCACTAGAATATATGCACACAAATATTCATAGCAACAATATTTGTAGAAACGATCAAATTGTTGTCAATAAGACAAATAAACTGGTATATTTTTTAACAGAATAATATATAACTATGAAAATAAATTGACTACCACTCCAGCAGAAACACAGATGAAACTCAGACATAATTTTGAATGAAAAAAGCCAGATACAGTAAGCATATAATGTATGATTCTATTTTTACAAAGTTCAATTAAAGGCAAAACTAATCAACAGTATTAGAAGTCATGATAATGGCTACCTTTTGGGAGGAAGAAGTTTCTGGAATGATGACAACATACCATTTTCTGATAGGTTGAGGACACAAGAGTGTAATTTTTACTCTGAAGAAAAAAATCAAGTTGAATACTTGTTGGCACACTTTTTGTATATGTTACATTTCACCAAAATGTTTAATTTTTTAAAAAGTTAGTTTGCTGTTTGTGAGATCAGAATAATATGTGCAGAAATGCTGAAAATTATTTCTGTATCTTCTCATCTAATCCCCAAGAGTTTAGCAAAGCCATTTCAATTCCTTGTGAAGTACTACTTATAGACATACTTATAGACATTACAGCTTGAAGGTGCCATAGAAATCACCTGCCCAAATCCAGGAGTGGGGGATAGGAGAAGAGATAAAGAGAAGAACCTAAAGTCCAAATGAGCTAAAGTCAATCAAAAGCCAGATGCAAAGCCAGGCTCAGAACCCAGGTACCTGACTCCATGTCTTACGAGTTCCCACTACCTTGGAAATCCAAGATTTTCCTTCCATAGTGACAGGGCTCTTTGTTTTTCTCCCCTACCATTAGGAGAACATCTCTACATAACGTTCGTAATAACTCCAAAGAAGATGCTTTTCCCTTAAATCATATTTGGTTTTTTGTGAGGTTTTTTTTTGGCAGCTGGCTGGTATGGGGATCCAAACCCGTGACCAGCACCATGCTCTCCTGAGTGAGCTAACTGGCCACCTCACCTTTCCCCTAATTTGTGGATCAACCAGGTATAATTTCCTCTTTCTTCTGAAGACTGCTGAGAAGTACTGCATAAATGGTCAAGACATGGACACAATTTCCACAAGACTGAGTTTAGAGACTGCCTTGAATGAAAAATGGGGCTGATATTTAGAAAATGAAAAACATCAAGCTACCTCTGTGGCTGAGCAACTGAATGTTCCACTATGGCACGAGTTGTTCGGTATGCTATAAATTCTTCAATCTTAAGCTCTAAAAGACAGCATGAAGACCTGGGGGACTTTGTTGCTTCCAGTGATCTATCAAGTAACTTCAAGAAAGTTGAAAATTTGCATCATTTCACATGTGTAACACCACGCACATTCAAACTAGTGAGATAGTAAATCAATATTCCCCTTAAATTATGAGACAAAGCAGCAAGCATAGGAGCACAGCACCTGCCAGAGATAAGAGCACCAACCAGAATTATCATTCAAACAGAATATCAGAAACTAAATGTTCAGACCATTAAACTGCCCACTGTGACACACGGAATGGGTAACCTGTAAAACATTTGTAGGAATATACAATTAAAAACATATAGGGTATTTAACTGATGCCACCAATAAGAGCACTCTATTTTAATATGAAATCTGAGAATGAGATATTTATGACATCAATTGATGCTAGTATTTGAAATTAGCTGTTAAAAAATCATTAACAACTAATTGGTATGAGACTCAATGTTTCTAAAAACCCCATAAAAAGATCCTTATAGTTCATGATTTATGTATCGATAAAGTGTTACAGTCAATGTGAAACTATTTGCTTAACCACAATCTGGCTATCTCACATGTAATACATCAGATGGCTATAAGAATATGCAATGGAAGGTTATGAATTTTTTGCTAATAAAATATTTTAGACTGATGAAGAGGCAATGCCATTTACTAATTGTTTTAAAGTTAAATTTTACATATATTTTCCATTTAATTGCAACTACTTGTTTTTACTTTAAGATATTTTCTCAGCAATGGTACAATTCCCACTTGTCACATTGCAAGTGGGTGGGCTAAATGGAAGTTGACCAAGAAATACAGTGAATATGGCAAACAAAAGTCTCTATTACTATTTAGTATTATTTTCACTGTCGGGCCTTAAAAACTAATGCCACCTTAAGTGACATTACAAGTGGCGCCATTATGGGCCCACAAGGGCGTATTAATGTGGCAGCCTAAGCCGGCGCCAGGAGGAAGAAGGGTGGGAGTGTCTGTGGGAACCTTGCCTTAGCCCTTATTGGCCAAATATGTGCTTCTGCGCTCGTGAACACTGTGTGAAGGGTGGGAGTGTCTGTGGGAACCTTGCCTTAGCCCTTATTGGCCAAATATGTGCTTCTGTGCTCGTGAACACTGCGTGATTGCAATAGCTAGGCATTGAGAAA
Source organism: Galeopterus variegatus (assembly GCF_000696425.1). Lineage (NCBI taxonomy): Eukaryota > Metazoa > Chordata > Mammalia > Dermoptera > Cynocephalidae > Galeopterus > Galeopterus variegatus. The sequence continues at coordinate 776,748 of NW_007728128.1, read as the reverse complement.
GGATGCATGCTCTTGTAACTCTTAAGCTGATTGGAGGATGTAAAAAACCTCCCTTCCCCATTTGCCTTTAAAAGCAAGTGCTTGTGTGATAATAAACGGAACTGCTCAACAGAACCCCCACTCCCCCATCTCCTTCCAAAGGGGACTGGAGGGAAAGAGGAATCTGGGCCATTCGAGGCTAGGGCTGTTTGGGTCGGCTGGCAGCAGACCCAACATTTCACAACTGGATACATATTATATTTGAACACCCATATCTATAAAGATTTAAGTTCATTTCATCTTACTTTTAACATCACCCACTTTTCAAAATGAACTGTCAATGAAAAACATGGATTTCTCCAGTGATTCACTACTACATTAAGATAAACTAATTTTCATTTTTTCAAAGTAAATTTGTTAGTTCCTTTTTAATAGCAATGGAATATATTTTTAAACAAAACATTTTCATAAAAATGATACTTTGTAAACAATTATTTTAGTATTACCTAATACCAAAATTTCCAATGGAAAAGCAGCTATGTAATACCAATATGGCTTTACATCAAAAACTACTCTTGCTTTGTTAGATGAGTGTCATCTATATAAAACACATGATGTCAGTCAGTACATATTCAACACAGAGCCACTTAAAGGTCATAAAGATTGTGTCCTGTGGAATTTCAAGGGGTGCCACTTCCTGGCTTCTATCAATGGCCCAAATGTGGTAGACCAGAGTATACCCAACATGGCCATATACTGGGGTCCTGAATAAGCACCACAGAAAATAATTCAAATATGTGAAGAATAACACAACCAAGCTAAATTTTCCATGAAAGGAATTTCTGAACACATCATAAAATCAGGATTTTTAACTGTTTTCCTACAGACCATCTCATCACATTAAAGTTTTTATTTATCTATTCCTAACTTTACTCTCAACAGGAATGCCTTTACTAACTCTGGTCAAGTTATCCTGCCTCACTTATGTCCTTGTTGGGGCAAATTCCTTTGCATCTCAACAGGCTTTCAGAACACAACCAAACCACATTTCAGCAAAATAACTGACATTGTTAATAACCATGAGTCAGCTAGAAAAGGCTAAATTATGTTCTAAGTTTTCTGAATAATTAAGAAAGCAAGTTTTTAATTAAGTTCTTCAAAGTTTCTCCTAGGAGTTCTCATAAAGGGGAAAACTATAATTCTGATGATATCTTTAATAACTTTTTCTATAATAAATATAGAAGCAAATTTCATTCTGCATATACTCTTCATTTCAAGCTGAGATAATGAGACCAAAGAGTTCAGTAAAAGTGTTCCTAAAATAAAATAGCTTTATCTGAGCTAAACTTTAAAATAACATTAACTATAAAAATAATAATGATAATCGATAGCTTATATGAATATTGTTTCCTAAATACAAGGTACTATGCTAGGAGATTTAGATAAGTTAACTTCTTTCATCTTCATGATAACTGTAATTTTGTTTTATTTTTATCCCCACAGTAGAAATGAGGCAACTGAGGCTTTCTCTGAGGTGGAGCCATAGACTATGTCCTCCTATGTAAAAGCAGAAATATGTTCTACTGTGCTTATTTAGGGCCACTACATATGGCCATGCTGGGTATCCTCTAGGCTACCATATTTCATTACTTCTAGACTTGGGGAGAAGCGCAAATACCACAAGAGGCACAGGACCACTAGCAGGAACTACACATGATCCCACTATTTAGATATGCCATATCGAGGTGGGGTCCCTCCTGGTTCTAAGTCACTACACTAAAGAGTTACTAATTGGAGAATGTTCTATCCCTCAGGTGTGTCAGGTAAAAAAATATTCGAATCACCACCAGAAGCCTAGAAGAATTAATAAACTTCATATCCTTCTAACAATTCTCCTTTAACATTAATTATGAAAACTAAACTATTCAGAAAAGTTGGGCTGTTATGAATGAATTGAATAATAATATCTTTCAAGAATAAAATGTAATAATCTATGTTATTGATGAAAAATAAAGTAGGTGGACTCTGAAGTGGACATTAAAAACTTTTAATCAAAACCCACAGAGAATAGATGCCACCTGAGGAAATAACTGTGAACAAGGCTAAGATTTTCTTCAGAAAATAATTATAGGTATGTTCCAACCACAAACGAATGAGCAATTTATTTGCCAAAGACCTTAATGAAGCTGAATCTTTTAATTTAAGCATACTTAATTGAGAGTGAGACCTCTATACCTGTAACAACTATACTTTTCCCTATCATATAACCATCAATAATGATACACTATTTTTATTCTGTACATAAGTGTTTCAATATTGATTTTCTTGACAGCTCTAAATAATGCTTTCCTATTAATAACCTTGAAAGAAATTGCAGGCTCAAACATAATGTTTCTTTTAAGATAAACTAATTATATTTATAAAAGAGCCTCTAGGTCAATGGCCTCTTATGTAACACAATATTATTGCCCTTGCTCCAAAAATTGATGCACTTTCTTAGCTATAGTAAGGCAAAAATTATGTTTCTCTTGTTTAGTAAAAAAGTACAATGCATTTTCTTTTTAAACAGAACTATCCAGAAGGAAAGTACTATTCATTTCAGATAAATTTCTCATGATACAAGCAGAAAGAATAAGAAGTGTCCAATAATTGACTTTTAAAATTGTATATGACACATTTGATAAATCATCCTTTCACATCCTCAGAGATGCAGCATATTGGTATTATATTAAAATGGGAATCAAGATCTTTAAAGGCTAAGATTGAGAACCAGCCTATAAACTTTTAACAAATATTATGATTTTGAACAAATGACTTTATATCTTGTTGACTTAAATCTCTATATCTAATGAATAAAAATAATGAGGACTTTCCCATATAAAGATGACCCATCATGCAGTATCTGAAAATAGTATAAGAAAAGAAAACCTTAATGCCTATTTTAACACTGAATAAGTTAACCATATTCAGTGAAGACTGCATTTTGATAGTCAAAAAAAAAAAAAAAATAGCGAAAAACATTGGGGAAGTTGAGACAACTGATTAGCTTAATTAAATTCACAAATGTAATCATTATAATAAACTTTCCTTCCATTAATATCTTTAACAAAAACATATTTTATATTTTAGACATTTATTTGTAAATATAAAATTAGAAAATATTCTACAACAGTAGCTATATATTAAACTCCCGATGGCTTATAATATATGGCATACATTCTTCTATAATCTATTTTTTTGGTAACAATAGTGTTCATTGTATTGCATATATTCAGATTCTTGCATTCATTTCAAAATTTTGTCTACAAGAACATAAACTGAATACCAACTGTTTCAAGCAGGGTCCCAGAAGTAAACAGAGGACACACTCAAAGAGAGATGAGGGCAAATTTAAGGGAACCAACAGTGAAACACAAAGGGTCTCACCACAAGGTCATAAAGGTGGCAAGGAGAGAGGGAAGTGTTACTGAAACCTAAGAAGAGTAGGAGCTTCTGAAAAAAGACCACATAACAGGAGAGGTAGCCATGGAAAGATGAGTTTGTATCCTTCCTTCTCTCTCCCACCCTGTAAACACTGGCCTATGCCTCGCACTGGCTGAACCTAGAAGAGAGGTAGAAGGCTAGTGAGTTTGGAAGATGCATGCCATTGAGATCAATCTTCTGGGCCATAAAGCATGGTACGAGGAGGAGAATTGATCTAACGATACAAGCAGAGAGGAACTTGCACATTTGCTCTGTGATAACCACTACGCTGAATCTGGAAATAAAAAAATGAGTCTGCTATTACCACTACCCTTTAAGAGTTCGATCTTATAAGTTCTTTTCCTAACCATATTTTAAATATATATAGTAAAGAATATGAACTAGATCTCAAGTTGAAAACAAAATTTAGGAATATACATTAATATTGGAAAATTCCAAAAACAGGTTCATACTTCTCTGTTTCTACGTTAAATTAACAAAAATAATACAGACTTAAAAGCAATCCAAATTAATGATAGTATATAGTTTTGATTTCACGTTGTAATGGCACTTGTCCCAATATGAGTTTAATTTATCAGCAATAAAAAAGTCATTTATTTGGATGAATGACTTTTTATTTCTACATTATAGCTATTCAGAAAATAACATCTTTCGAAAATTATTGCATCAAAAGTCTTACCCTAAAAGACTCATAATAAAAAATAGATAGGGTTGGCTGGTTAGCTCAGTTGGTTAGAGTGTGGTGTTGATAACATCAAGGTCCATGGGTTTGATCCCTGTTCCATCCAGCCACCAAAATAAATAAATAAATAAATGAAAGCAGAAGATAAATCTGAAAAACTGTAGTATATATTTTCACTAAAATGAAATCATCTGAACAAAAAGAGACTCCTAGCCACCATTCTTTTCAATCCTTTTCTGCCAGCTTTATTTATTTTAAAATTATTAAATCTACGTCTACAATCTAAAGAGTAGATCAATGTCAGATTTAAAATTTAAATATGCAAATCAAAGTTTTAAAAAGGATTTAAGTTAAAGATAATATTTTTCTCCATATGTTACTCTAAAAATGGATCTTATTCTTTTTTAGATAAATTCCTTTGAGAGTATGATTAAAACTGTAGATACTGCCTCCACAACAGTAAACATATACATAAAATTTGGCATGTATTATACATGGACCAGTTAAAGACATAAAGAAGCAATAGATTAGAATTAATAAATACCTTTAACTACAATTTTTGGGAAATCTATACAAGCAACCTAAAGTTTTTTTCTAAAGTTTGATGGAAAAGGGAGATCATTGATTATTGCAACTTCAACACAAGAGAAGGGCAGAAAATTGAAATATTAGCATAATGAGTAATAATAGTGGAGTCTTATAACAGGCTACTGTTTATCCTAAAACTGCATTTATATGTTTTTTTTTTGTTATTTTTACTACTATATTTCATCAACTCCAAGATGCCATCCGTTATAGATGCGCCGTTTCTTAGGTACCAGTACAAGAATAAGAAATGATTGTCAATTAAACTATTACACAATGCTGTTGCATCACTTAGAATTCTTATTTTATACTTATTGAAAAAAACTACTTCTTAGGCATAAATTTATAACACATTAGTCTGTCCAAACACAAAAAGTAAAATATAAACTAAGTAAATTTAAGGTATTATTAAAACTTCTCTTTCAGAATCCAAATCTTCTGAATCTCTTTTGACTCAGTTATAAACATCTCTAATTTTCTGCACAATGTTCTGTGCTATCAAATGTAACAGTGATTGCAAAAAGACATACATAGTACTGTTATGTAAAATGTACAAGGGCTCCTAAAACTCAGCAATAAGAAAACAACCCAATTGAAAAATGGGCTACAGACCTTAACAGACACCTCACAAAAGATGACAGATAGAAAATAAGCATAAAAAAAGATTCTGCACATCAAAATGTTATCCGGTATATGCAAATTAAAACAGGAAAGATATACTACTACACACCTATTAGAATGGCAAAAATCCAGAACACTAGCATCACCAAATGTTGGTAAGGATGTGTAGCAACAACTCTCATTCATTGCTTGTGGGACTGTAAAATGGTACAGCCACTATGGAAGACAGTTTGGTGATTTCTTACCAAACTAAACACACTGTTACCATACAATCCAGCAATCATTCTCCTCGGTATTTATCCAATGGAGTTGAAAACATGGTCACACAAAAACCTGCACACAGATGTTTATGGCAGCTTTATTCATAACTATCTAAACTTGGAAGCAACCAAGATGTCCTTCAGTAGGTGAACGGATAAATAAACTGTGATACATCCGTATAATGGAATATTACTCAGCACTAAAAAATAAAAGGAGCTATCAAGCTATGTGAAGACACGGTGGAAATTTAAATGCATATTACTAAGTGAAAGAAGCCAATCTGAAAAGGTGACATAGTGTATGACTCCAACCTCCAACTATGTGACTTTCTGAAATTTATTTTATCTACTCTGAGGGACTAGCAATTTCACTCTCCTTCAGTTCTGTTTCTCTGTGCATGATGGTCCATTCTTTTTCACAAATCTTAGTAACAAAATGTAACTGAGCTCAACCTACTCCAGGGTATTTTCCTTTCTTAGGCCATGTAAAATACTTGATTGCTATAGGTTAAATGCATCCCCAAGTTCATGTATTGGAAACTTGACCCTCATTGCAACAGTGTTGAGAGGGTGGGAAATCTAATTATGGTATATGAAAGGTATTAACAGGTGATTAAATTCTGAGGACTGTGCCCTCGTGAATAGATTGATCCAGTCATGGAGTAATGGGCATGATTCAGAGCATTTTAAAAGGAGAGTAAGTGAGAAGGTTAGCTGTCTTGCTCAACTCATTCTCACCATGTGACTATCTGGTTGCCACACGACTCTGTAGGGAGTCACCAACAGGAAAAGGCCCTTACCAGATGTGTTCCCTGGACTCTGGACTTCCTAGACTACAAATTCTAAGAAATAAATTTTGTTTCTTTATAAATTACCCAGTTGCAAGTATTCTGTTACAAGCAACAGAAACAAACTAATTCAGTTGCTTTGCAAGAAAATATGAAGTTGCGGTTATTCTTACAATGACAGATATTTGCTTTATTAATATAAAATGCATGCTCAGTTACTCTTTTGCCATGCTATATATAGAATAACTTTTCTTTTCAATACCAAATATAAGTGTAATATTTCAGAAGATATTTTAAGCAACAATTAAACTTAACACGTGTAAAGCACCATAAATACCTATAACTCAATTGAAGTGATGATAATATGAATAGCTATGACAAGTTTATGCATGCATTAGCGATGACAACTACATTACCACCCCTGCCTGGATGCTTGTGATTTTAAGATACTCTTGATAGTAGGACATTCCTGATTTCAGAGACGTCAAAATGTGTTTTAAATATTTATATTTTAAAAATGATAAAATAGTGTCTGGCTAATGTCTGAATCCTGCTCACAGCGCCAATTGTCTAGCTAGTTGTAGGGCTCTTTTACCTGCCAGTAATCCTGCACCAACTGGGCTGATTGTTGAGCTAGGGCTGAGTCTGGAGCTCCCAGACTCCGCAAGCCCATTCACAGACTGGGTCACAAACCCTTCATATGCCAGGCTGGGTCACCAGACCCCACACATGCAGGTCTATGAGCTAGGTAACCAGCCAAAAGCTCCTTGGAGCTGTAGGTTGGAAAGCATGGCTGCACGGGGTGGATGGCCAAGGCTGATGCCCGCCCACCTGCTTCACTAAGCGCTCTCTCTCTCTCTCTCTGAAGAACACAAGAATAGCAACAAAACTAAAAAGATACACTGGCCCGATGCCCGCCCACCTGCTTCACTAAGCGCTCTCTCTCTCTCTCTCTCTCTGAAGAACACAAGAATAGCAACAAAACTAAAAAGATACACTGGCGCACATGCACACTAACTCCCCACACACACACACACACACACACACACACACAATTTGCTTATAAAGGATGTTGAACCATACCCAACTGGACCCGAGGTGAGGGCCCTGACCAAACTATTCTATTTTCCCAACAATCCACCCCTTCAGCATCCTCACCATACAATCTACGTGTTCAGAATCTTCCCCGATGTTCCCTTAGCGAGGATAAATACCCTTACATTCACACATTACACATTCTATCCCAGTCCCAAAAGTCTTTAGCTTGTTGCAGTAACAACTCAAAAGTCCAAAGTCCAAAGCTTCCTCTGAGACCAAAAGCAAAAGTCCTTCCAGCCGTGAACCTATAAAGAGTC
>NW_007728128.1:761484-768144 GCF_000696425.1 Galeopterus variegatus | reverse complement strand
AAACCCAAACAGGGCAAACGTTAAGCACACTGGGGCACCTGGACCCCTAAAGCGTTGGGCAACCTCACTCCTACAGCTCTGCAAGGTGCAGACCATTGAGCTGCCTGGTGCCTGCAGCTTTTCCAGACTGGGGCTGCACAGTGCCAGCAGCCCCATGGTTCTGGGCTCCTGGTGGCAGTCCTGCCATCCTGGCTCCACTAGACATTTTCTCGGTGGGGGTTCTCTGTGGGGGCCCCACTTTTCTGCTCCACATTGCTCTGTAGATGACCTCCGCAGTGGCTCCACCCCTGCAGCAGGTCTCCATCTGAGTCACCCAGCTTATTCATACATCTTCTGAAATCTAGTGTAGGCTGCCATGCCTCCACTGCTCTCACATACTGCTGGCTTGCAAACTTAACACAACATGAACGCCACCAAGGTTTTCGGCTTTTTTTCTTTGGAGGTGCTGAGGCAGCATTGCTCCAGCCAGAGCGGCTGGGATACGGGGTGCAGTTTGCCGAGGACAATGACACCTCAGGTCTGCCCTCCAAGACAACTCAGTTCCTCTAAGATGGGAGGGGTGCTCTCCCAAACTTCTCAAACGCTCTCAGGGCCTGTGATGGGTGGGGCACCCATCCAGACTTCTCAAATGGCTTTAGGGCATTTTCCTATTATCCTGGTATTTAGCATCTGGGTGCCTCACTGACAAGATGATGTCTTTAGCAAACAGTTTATCTGTCACCCCTGCATTTTTCTCCCACTCTCTGCTTTTACATTCTGGCTTTTGAATTACTTCAATCATCTTGGCTTACACCCACTACTCAGTCTCGTGCAATTCTTTGCAGCATTCGCCCACACAGCTCAAACAGCTGCATTTTCCCAGTCCATCAAGGAGTGGCTGCCCTGCCCCTGTGCATATCTGCTGCTCTTTTTTACAGCTTGCTGCCTCAGAGACAGGTGTGTAGTAACGGAGACTAACTTTTTCACCTTCTCACCAGGTGAAAACATACTTGAAATTCTGCAGTGGCACCCATCCTTGGGTCATCTGCCCATCTGCATGTGGCACTCTTTTCTCTGGTTTTATGGCACCCAGCTGGCCATCGGGTTCAAGTGGCACCCTCCAAGCCGTTTGCCTTCAGACAAACACAACATGCGTTTACTACAGTCTCAAGAGCATGTTACACCATCCACCCCTAGGTCCGATAGCTGGAGTAGCCAGGGGCTCTCCCTGTTTCTGCTGCTTTACTGTCTCAATTTCTCATACACAACAGGTCGTACCTGGAGATGCACGGTTTTCCCAACTCACCACTGGGTTGGTCGTCTTCCCTAGTGTGAGAGGCAGGAGTGGCCAGTCGCTGCATGTCATCCTCAGGACATTTATCCATGCTTCCAATGACTCTGGTTTCTGCCTCAAATCTCGAACAGTTTGCAGCATAGTGAGTAAGAGCCAGGCTCCCATCAGCAGAAAAGTGGCCACTGGGCACCACATGCTCAAGGACAGCCACATTTCCTCCCCTTCCCAAGGGGTTTTGCATTGTAGTATCTGGTCTGTGCTGCCTTGCAGTACAGTGTGCAGCAACCAGATCCCAGTCAACAGGAAGGTGGCCATAGGGCACAGCATATTCACAAGAAGCCATATTACCTCCTTCTTCCAAGGGCTTTCAGCTCCTGTACCTGCTCAGAATCCTGTCACAGACAACATCAATTTGGTGTAATACTGCTGATGACACCAATTGTGGTGGTCTGCTAAGGCTGATGTCCAGAATCCTATCAACATACCCAATTTGTCTGGCTAGGCTAAGACCTGGAATCCTCACAGCGTCAAGCCAGGGGCTCTCCCTGTTTCTGCTGCTTTACTGTCTCAATTTCTCATACACAACAGGTCCTACCTGGAGATGCATGGTTTTCCCAACTCACCGTCTTCCCTAGTGTGAGAGGCAGGAGTGGCCAGTCGCTGCATGTCATCCTCAGGACATTTATCCATGCTTCCAATGACTCTGGTTTCTGCCTCAAATCTCGAACAGTTTGCAGCATAGTGAGTAAGAGCCAGGCTCCCATCAGCAGAAAAGTGGCCACTGGGCACCACATGCTCAAGGACAGCCACATTTCCTCCCCTTCCCAAGGGGTTTTGCATTGTAGTATCTGGTCTGTGCTGCCTTGCAGTACAGTGTGCAGCAACCAGATCCCAGTCAACAGGAAGGTGGCCATAGGGCACAGCATATTCACAAGAAGCCATATTACCTCCTTCTTCCAAGGGCTTTCAGCTCCTGTACCTGCTCAGAATCCTGTCACAGACAACATCAATTTGGTGTAATACTGCTGATGACACCAATTGTGGTGGTCTGCTAAGGCTGATGTCCAGAATCCTATCAACATACCCAATTTGTCTGGCTAGGCTAAGACCTGGAATCCTCACAGCGTCAATTGTCTAGCTCTTAATCCTGTTCATGACACCAATTGAAAAGCTAGGCGACCATGCCAGTTGTCAGGCTCTTTTACCTGCCAGTAATCCTGCGCCAACTGGGCCGACTGTTGAGCTAGGGCTGGATCTGGAGCTCCCAGACTCCTCAAGCCCATTCACAGACTGGGTCACAAACCCTTCATATGCCAGGCTGGGTCATCAGACCCCACACATGTAGGTTTATGAGCTAGGTAACCAGCCAAAAGGTCCTTGGAGCCATAGGTTAGAAAGCATGGCTGGGCAGGGCAGATGGCTGAGGCTGACGTCTGCCCTCCTGCTTCACTAAACTCACTCTCTCTCGCTCTCTCCTCTCTCTGTCTCTCTATCTCTCTACCACTCTCTACCTCTCCGCTCTCTCTCTGAAGAACACAAGAATAGCAACAAAACTAAAACTACCAGACAACAAGAGTCTTAATTTTAGGATAGTCATTGATTTCACTTTCATAAACTCTGATTAATCTTGATTTTTAAAATCAGGAAATAACAAACAGGTTTGAAAAGTTAAAAGTTCTTCATAATTTTCTACTTCTGCTAGTAAGTCTAACTCTTATTGTAATAATATTTATTGGGCACCCGAAGTGTACAAACTTTACCGAAACTGTGGCACCCACTGAGACCTTGACAGCATTTCACGATTTATCAAAAGCATAGCAGAATATAATGCAAATAAAAGGATTTGACCAATTTCTCCTTTTCTGAATGCCAAAAGGAATTTAGCCAAGGACATAAATGATGTAAAGCACATTTCTAACACACAAAAATAAAATCATCCTATTACTAAATATTATGATACACCAAGAGAGGAGAGTTAGATAAAATAAATCCTGAGATAAACTGCAGCTGCTTTCCTGGAAATGAGTAACTGGAAAGTGTTTGTGTATATTCAATGCATTTAGACTAACAGAAGCTCAGAACTCTAAAGCATCAATCAGATTAGGTAGAAGAACTGAGAAGGAAAAGTAAATGACTTTATTCATAGGACTTAAAGTTATAAATCAATTCTTTCTCAAATTAATACCACAATTTACATAAGTTACTGAGTTTTTGACTAATGACATTAAAAGCCTTCACAAAATGCTTGTCAAGCCTTTGGTTGAACCCTTCCCTAAGCTCTCACCACTCTGCTATCGTCCATACGTATAAATGCTATTATTAATTCAATAATCAGCTCATATGCTACCTCCTCTATTAAACTATACCTAGTGCTACCATCAAGAAAGTTACCTCCTATATTGAAATCACAGAGCACAAGTTTCAGCCTCTCTCTCAGCACTTAACACATTACACTCGATATTCAAATATTTCTTTTACGTGTTTTCTTTTCCGCTAAATTATAAACTCCCAAAGACAGCAATCCTTGCATTTATTCCACCCCAATGCCTGCTCTACCGACTTAAAAAAAAAGACAAAAACATGAATATGGGGAACAATAACCCAAAGATAAAAAACACACACACACAAAAGTAACAGAAGCACTTGTTTACTTTCATTACTTATAGCATTCTATTGTATGAATTACCATGATTTCTCCATTCTACAGTGGATGGACATATAGGTTTTTTCCAGTTTGGGGCTATTACAAATAATGGTGCTGTGAATTTTCTAGTATATGACTTTTGGGAAAAACACGTGTGTTGGAGCTTAGAGTATGTGTATGTTCATCTATAGTAAATATTGCCAGTTTTACAAAATGGTTTTAATTATTTACATTTCCATCAGGAGTGTGTGTTTCAGTTGCACTACATCCATGCCAATTTATTGTCAAGTTTTTTCATGTAATCATTATGGTGGGAGCGTGGTGGCATTTTAATATGGTTTTATTTGCATTCCCTTGATAATTAATGTGAATGAGCAATTTTTTATATGGTTACTGGTTATACAGATATTCTAGTCTATAAATTGCCTGTTATATCTTTTGCCTGTTTTTCAATTGAGTTGTTCTTTTTCTTTTTGATTTGTAGAAATTCATTATATTTGATATACGTATTCTTTGTGGAATCTGTATTACAAATATCTTCTCTTATTCAGTGATTTTCCCTCTCAATCTCATAATGATGTCTTTTGATTTATAAAAGGTCTTAATTGAATATAGCATCATCTTTTTTCATTTATGGTTGGTATTTTCTGTGTCCTACTTAAGAAATTCTTTGTCAGTCACAAAGTCATGAAGATATCCCTCAATGACATTGTCATGACCACAGGTCTCCCACTTTGTAGAGCATAATTAACTGATGACCCCAGATGCTGCACTCTGAAATATGTCATCATATTCAGAGGGGCACAGTTCCCATAGTGTACTCCCAGCCAATGACTAAGTATGGAAGGAATACTAAGGAAAGCCTACTCCTGGGAGATGTGAGATTCCTCTAATGGATAAGTTTGGCTGGAGACTCCACCAAATTTGTTGAACTTTCATGGAACTACACTGCAATCTAATGCTTTTCCACTCAACTTTTCTTCCTTCCCTAGGGCTAGTGACTGGGACAGATATGAGATAGGCTTCTGGGGTGCTGGAAATACACTTTATCTTGATTTGGGTGGTGGATTCATGATTGTGTTCAATTCGTGAAATTTAATTGAGTTGTAAACATACAATCGTTTTTGCTTTTCTGTATATGTTTGTGTTATATTTCAATAAATAAGTTTAAATTTTCATTTAAAAATAAAGAAGGGGGCATAAGAAACCACTAATTCAATCTTTGAGTATGCAGTTATCAGACAATAGAATGTGCTCTTTACACAAAATTTGAAGAACATGAAAGTCTAACTTTAGAAAAAAGCACAAACGTGAAGTTAGAAAAATGTTCCAGTATGACTCGGTCCCTTTACTTACCATATGATATTTGGTAAATCACTCAACATTGCCAGTGTCCCAGTTTTTTCCACTCAAACAATGAAAGTAATAAGACCTTATTTATTGCTTTAATTTTTTTTAAAAAATCACTTAAATAACCAAGTTTTAAAGAGATCTATATAATTGAAAAGAGCTATTAGTATAAGATGCTCAAAAACTATTTTTTGGCTTTCTTTTAATGCCTTTCCTTTATTTTATTTATTTTAGTTTTGTTTATTATTTTATTTTATTATATTTTATTTATTTCATTTTATTTATTTTAATCAATATGCACACTTTTCCCTTTAGTGAACACTGCCGAGCTGTTTTCTTTTTCTTTCTTTCTTTTAATTTAATTTTATTTTATCGATATACAATGTGGTTGATTATTGTGGCCCATTACCGAAACCTCCCTCCCTCCTGTCTCTCCCCCCTCCCTCCCAACAATGTCCTTTTTGTTCACTTGTCGTATCAAATTCAAGGAATTGTAATTGTTGTGTTTTCTTCCCTCAGACCCCCCGGTTGTTTGTATATTTATTTATTTATTTATTGTCTCCCACAAATAAGTGAGAACATGTGATATTTCTCTTTCTGTGCCTGACTAGTTTTACTTAATATAATTCTCTCTAGGTCCATCCATGTTGTTGCAAATGGCAGTATTTCATTCTTTTTTATAGCACAGTAGTATTCCATTGTGTAGATTTACCACATATTCCATATCCACTCATCTGATGATAGACATTTAGGCTGGTTCCAACTCTTAGCTATTGTAAAGAGTGCTGCAATAATGAACATTGGAGAACAGGTATATCTTCGACTTCATGATTTCCATTCCTCTGGGTAAATTCCCAGCAGTGGGATAGCTGGGTCACATGATAGATCTATCTGCAATTGTTTGAGGAACCTCCATACCATTTTCCATAGAGGCTGCACCATTTTGCTGTCACACCAACAATGTATGAGAGTTCCTTTCTCTCCACAACCTTGCCAGCATTTATCATTCACAGTCTTTTGGATATTAGCCATCCTAACTGGGGTGAGATGGTATCTCAGTGTGGTTTTGATTTGCATTTCCCAAATGCTGAGTGATGTTGAGAATTTTTTTATGTGTCTGTTGTCCATTGGCATATCTTCCCTTGAGAAATGCCTATTTAACTCTTTTACCCAATTTTTAATTGGGTTACTTGTTTTTTTCTTGTAAAGTTGTTTGAGTTCCTTGTATATTCTGGATATTAATCCTTTGTCAGATGTATATTTTGCAAATATTTTCTCCCACTCTGTTGGTTGTCTTTTAACTCTGTTAATTGTTTCTTTTGCTGTGCAGAAGCTCTTTAGTTTGATATAGTCCCATTTGTTTATTTTTCCTTTGATTGCCCGTGCTTTGGGG
>NW_007728128.1:748632-760289 GCF_000696425.1 Galeopterus variegatus | reverse complement strand
GTGTGTGGGTTGATTTCTGGATTCTCTATTCTATTCCATTGATCAGTGTGTCTGTTTTTATGCCAGTACCATGCTGTTTTGGTTATTATTGCTTTGTAGTATAGTTTAAAGTCAGGTAGTGTTATGCCTCCAGCTTTGTTTTTTGTTTTTTTTTTTGCACAGAATTGCTTTGGCTACGCATTGCCTTTTGTTATTCCATATAAATGTCTAGATAGTTTTTTCCATTTCTGAGAAAAATGTCATTGGAATTTTGATGGGGATTGCATTGAATTTGTATTTCACTTTGGTTAGTATGGACATTTTCACAATGTTGATTCTTCCAATCCAAGAGCATGGAATATCTATCCATCTTCTTGTGTCCTCTTTAATTTCTCTCAGCAGTGGTTTGTAGTTCTCATTATAGAGATTTTTCACATTCTTGGTTAACTCAATTCCTAAGTATTTTATTTTTTAGGTGACTATTGTAAATGGACAAGCTTTCTTGATTTCTCTTTCTGCATGTTCACTATTGCAGAATAGAAATGCTACTGATTTTTATCTGTTGATTTTGTATCCTGCTACTTTGCTGAAATCATTTACCAACTCCAAGAGTTTTTTTGTAGAGACTTTAGGCTGTTCGATATATAGGATCATGTCATCTGCAAAGAGGGACAGTTTGATTTTCTCTTTTCAAATCTGGATACCCTTTATTTTCTTCTCTTCTCTGACTGCTCTGGCTAGTACTTCCAACACTATGTTGAATAGGAGTGGTGAGAGTGGACATCCCTGTCTAGTTCTTGTTCTTAAAGGAAAAGCTTTCAGCTTTTCCCCATTCAAGATGATACTGGCAGTGGGTTTATCATTTATGGCTTTAATTATGTTGAGATACTTTCCATCTATACCTAACTTATAGAGAGTCTTTATCATGAATGAGTGTTGAATTTTATCAAATGCTTTTTCAGTATCTATAAAGATGATCATATGGTTCTTGTGTTTGATTTTATTGATATGGTGTATCACATGTATTGATTTGCATATGTTGAACCAACCTGTCATCCGTGGGATGAATCCCACTTGATCATGATGTATAATTTTGCATATGTGCTACAGTATTCTGTTAGCTATTATTTTATTAAGGATTTTTGCATCTATATTCATCAAGGATATTGGCCTATAGTTTTCTTTTTTATTTATATCTTTACCTGATTTTGGTATCAGGGTGATGTTTGCATCATGGAATGAGTCTGGGAGAATTGCCTCTGTTTCAATGTTTTGGAATGGTTTGTGGAGAATTGGTGTCAATTCCTCTTTGAATGTTTGGTAAAATTCTGCTGTGAATCCATCTGGTCCTGGGCTGTTCTTTGTTGGGAGCCTTCTGATAACAACTTCAATCTCTTTTACTGTTATTGGTCTGTTCAGATTTTCTAGATCTTCTTGGCTCAGTTTTGGGAGCCTGTGTGTGTTCATAAATTTAGTCATTTCCTCCAGATTTTCAAATTTGTTGGCATATAGTTGTTTATAGTAGTCTCAAATGATTCCTTGTATTTCAGATGTATCAGTTGTAATATTGCCTTTTTCATTTCTAATTTTTGTTATTTGGATCTTCTCTCTTCTTTTTTTTAGTTAGCCATGCTAATGCTTTGTCAACTTCATTTGTCTTTTCAAAAAAACAACTTTTTTGATTCACTGATCTTTTGTATTGTTTTTAGAGTTTCAATTTTATTAAGTTCTGCTCTGATCTTAATGATTTCTTTCCATCTGCTAACTTTGGGTTTGGATTGTTCTTGTTTTTCTAGTTCTTTATGGTGAAGTATTGGGTTGTTCACTTGCCATCTTTCCATTCTTCTGAAGTAAGCATTTAATGCAATACATTTTCCCTTAGTACTGCTTTTGCAGTATCCCAAATGTTTTGGTATGATGTATCATTGTTTTCATTAGTTTCAATAAATTTTTTGATTTCCCGTTTGTTTTCTTCTTGGACCCATATGTCTTTAAGTAGAATGCTGTTTAATTTCCATGTGTTTGTATAGTTTCCAGTTTTTCGTTTGTATAGTTTCCAGTTTTTCGTTTGTTATTGATTTGGTTTTTCGTTTGTATAGTTTCCAGTTTTTCGTTTGTATAGTTTCCAGTTTTTCGTTTGTATAGTTTCCAGTTTTTCGTTTGTATAGTTTCCAGTTTTTCGTTTGTATAGTTTCCAGTTTTTCGTTTGTATAGTTTCCAGTTTTTCGTTTGTATAGTTTCCAGTTTTTCGTTTGTATAGTTTCCAGTTTTTCGTTTGTATAGTTTCCAGTTTTTCGTTTGTATAGTTTCCAGTTTTTCGTTTGTATAGTTTCCAGTTTTTCGTTTGTATAGTTTCCAGTTTTTCGTTTGTATAGTTTCCAGTTTTTCGTTTGTATAGTTTCCAGTTTTTCGTTTGTTATTGATTTGTAACTTTAATCCATTGTGGTCTGAAAAAATACATGGGATAATTCCAATTTTTTTGAATTTGTTGAGACTTGATTTGTGACCTAACATGTGATCTATCCTGGAGAATGAGCCATGCACTGATGAGAAGAATGAATATTCTGAGGTTGTTGGATGGAATGTTCTGTAGATATCTGCCAAGTCCAATTGGTCTAGAGTGTTGTTTAGATCTTGTGTTTCTCTGCTGATTCTTTTCCTAGATGATCTGTCCAATATTGATAGTGGGGTGTTCAGGTCCCTTGCTATTATGGTATTAGTGTCTATTTCCTTCTTTAGGTCTAATAGAGTTTGCTTTATAAATCTTGCTGCTCTGACATTGGGTGCGTATATATTTATGATTGTTATGTCTTCTTGATGGATCAATCCTTTTATCATTATGTAGTGGCCCTCATTATCTCTTTTTATGGTTTTTAGTTTCTATTTTATCAGATATAAGAATAGCTACCCCAGCTCATTTTTCATTTCTGTTAGCATGGTAAATCTTTTTTCATCCTTTCACTCTTAGTCTATGTGAGTTTTTATAGGTGAGGTGGGTCTCTTGAAGGCAGCATACAGTTGGGTCCTCCTTTTTAATCCAGTCAGCCAGTCTGTGTCTTTTGATTGGGGAATCTAATCCTTTTACATTAAGAGTTGTTATTGAAAAGTTTTGATTTACTCCTAGCATTTTATTGATTTTTGTTTGGATGTCTTAAGTGTCTTTTGTTCCTTTCTTTCTGATTTATTGTTTGTTTTCTGTATTTGTTGGTTCCTTGGGTTGTGGATAAACTTTTTTTTTCCTCTTCAGTGTTGGCATTTTTACCAGTGGGTTTTGATTTTTCTTGAATTTTCATGGCAGTGGTAGTTATTTTTCAGGTACCAAACCCAGTACTACCTTGAGAATTTCCTGTAAGGGTGGTCGTGTGGTAGTGAACTCCCACAGTTTTTGTTTGTCTGAGAAATAAACTATTTGCCCTTCATTTCAGAAGGATAGCCTTGTGAGGTAGAGTATTCTTGTCTGGCAATCTCTGTCTTTTAATATTTTGAATATATTATCCCATTCCTTTCTGGCTTTTAGGGTTTGTGATGAAAGTCCGATGTTAGTCTGATTGGGGCTTCCTTATAGGTGATTTGACACTTCTCTCTTGCAGCTTTTAAGATTCTCTCTTTGTCTTTGAGTTTTGCCAATTTGACTATAACATGACTTGGAGAAGACCTTTTTGGGTTGAATACGTTTGGGGATCTATGAGCTTCCTGAATCTGAAGATCTATGTCTTTTCCTATACCTGGGAAGTTTTCTGCCACTATTTTGTTGAATTTGTTTTCAATGCCATCTCCTTTTTCCTCCCCTTCTGGAATACCCATGACTTGGATATTTGAGTGCTTAAGGTTGTCTGATATTTCTCTTAGATTTTCTTCAATGTTTTTAATTCTTTTTTCTTTTTTTTTTTTGTCTGCCTGTATTATTCCAAACAGCCCATCTTCAAGGTCAGAAGTTCTCTCTTCTGCATCTGCAAGCCTGCTGGTTAAACTCTCTGTTCTGTTTTTTATTTGGTTGAATGAATTCTTCAGCTCAGCAAGCTCTGCTACATTCTTTTTCAGGGCATTGATTTCCTTGTACATTTCATCTTTCAGGTCCTGTATACTTTTCCTCATCTCATCATGTTCTCTAGCTGAGTTTTCTTGTATCTCATTTATTTTCCTTAGAATTATCACTCGAAATTCCTTGTCAGACATTTCAAGTCTTCTTGTTCTACAGGATCTAAATCTTGAGATTCATTACCCTTTAGTGGTGTACTTTCTTGATTTTTCATATTTCGGGTATCTTTCCTTTGATGTTTAGTCATTGTGGCAGGGGATTTCATATTCCACTGGTTTGACACTATTGTCTGGCTTGGATGCTACTGGGACTGCCAATTTGGTACGGCTGCCTCAGTGTCTGCTCAGTTGCCCACTAGTGCCTCGGGGGAGTGGTTGCCTCAGATCTTGGGCTTCTCAGGGGAGGTGCCTCTCTGGCCAGCATGCACTTGGCCAGGCTGGGGATGGAGTTGGGCAGTGGTGGCAAGGCCTACCTGCTGGGTCATGTGCTGGCACCACAGGACATGTGGTCTCCGCAGTCTTGGGCTTCTCCTGCTGGGCACCTCTCTGATCGGCGTGCACTCAGCGGGGCTTGGGATGTAGTCATGTGGCGGCAGAGAGGCCTACCTGCTGAGTTGTGCACTGGCACCACAGGGTGTGTACTCTCCAAGGTTCTTGGGCCTCTCTGGCTGGGCACCTCTCTGATCAGCACGCACTCAGCAGGGCTGAAGATGGAGTCAGGCGGTGGCAGCAAGGCCTACCTGCTGGGTCGCATGCTGGCACCACAGGGCGCATTGTGTATGCAGATCTTGCTTAATGCCTTTTCATATCATTGTTTGTCCATATGCAGTACCAGCTTTACTACAGTTCATCCAAAGGTTTGGTTTGCCCCTTGGATAGACTTTAATTTTCTAAAGCCCAGATGAAGCTAAAATAGGCATTAAGTAGCAATTGTTGTGTTGGTTACCAAGGAACTTAATTCCAAGTAGTGATAACAATGGAGCAGAAAATTTGGTGGTTAATGATACCACACGAATATATTATCAAATTTTCATAAACATTAGCTCTTAAATCACATTCTAAATGATAGCAGAATAAAAATCTAAAAAATATTAGATTAGGACATATTAAGAAAAGTTACATGAAGTAGGAATGTATTTTTTTTTCCTCTGAAGAAGGTAAAGGAACACCAAAGACATTATTAAAGAAACTGGTTAGTTCTTCTTGATCACAGGTAACTAAAATTTCAGAAAGCAAAACTGAACATAAGGGTGAACTACTGAACATACATGCATATGATGAAATTTAATTTATAATTAGGCACAGTAAGAAATTACAACAACTAATAATAAAATAGAACAATTATAACAATATACTGTAATGAAAGTTATGTGAATGTGGTCTCTGCCTCTCTCTCAAAATATCTTATTTTAATTGAACTCACCTTTCTTGTTGACCACAGGTAACTGAAACCATGGAAAGTGAAACCACTGATAAGGGGGATTTACTGTACTTATGTGTGTGGATGTACACACCCACACAGCACCCTTTAACCTTTGTGTAAAGGAGTTTTGGTTTACATAGAAAACATGTATCTTCAACTGTCATCTTCACTGTGAAGCTTTGCCTTTTATTGCCAGCACCTCCTGTTTATAGAAGTGTACAGAATTCTACAATGTTTGGGGATGAGACTTGAAAGAAAACACTATATAATATTCTTCTTTGCATCACAGTGCCAAGTACATGGTCGGCATGCAATGCATTTGTGTTGAACAGATGAAAGAATAAACAGTCTATCAAGAAATTCAAGTGACAAAGATTGTCATTAAACACCTCCTTAGCCCATTGATGCTAAGTCAATCCTAGAGAACAGGATTTAGATCTCTGCTACTTCACATGAGTCAGGTTCTCCACAAATATTCCATTGACCGTGGCATCAGCCCTCAGATGTGTCTTGCTTAGACCATATTTTTTTCAACTTTTCAATTAGTTGCTAACATTTAAATAACAGGCACATCACAAAAAAATTTGGATTTAGAGCTTCTCTCAAAAAATCAAAAGTCTGGCGAGCCTATCCCGAGAGTTGCTCAAGGCAACTTCTAGTCACACCAGAATCTTGTTGCTGCCTTAAGACAGGCATATGTCTTCCAGTTTACCATGTCACTTCTCAATGTCTTTCTTATACTTAGTCTGCTTCACCCCTATACACTCCTGGGCCACTGCAGGCATCTGATTTTATAACTTCTGTTATGCACAAACTTCATAACTTATGTTGTCGTAGTGAAACCAGGTCACAATTTTGATAATTACTAGCAATGCAACCTTGAGCAAGTAATTTACCCTCATGGAGTCTAATTTCACCAACTATAAAACTGAAGTAACACCCTATCACATCGCAGGGTGGCTGTAAGAAATAATGAAATTATATATGAAAGGCTTTGTAAACTCTTAAGGCCATATATATATATAAATTAGTATTATTTTTGTTATTAAAGCTTCAATAAGTAACAAAGTAATCACCTGTAAATATATTCATAAACTAAATGTAGAGTTCTTAAATCAATAGGTAGGAAAAGAAACTGCAAGTGTTAACAGTAACTTAGATGTACTATCAAAAAGTGGTGAATATTAGAATGCAAGCAGAGAATATGTCATCACTTGGGGTTACTTTTGTCCAATACTCTTTTGCTAAAAACAATTTAATCAAGTTTAATGTTATTTAAAGAAAAATAAGGTCAAATTAATTTATTAAAATAAAAGATACAGAGCAGCAGGGTATATAAGTATTCTTATTCAGTAGTTATTCCTGGCTCGTCTATAAAACAAATATTTGCTTTCAGCATAATGTAGTAACAATAAATTTTAAATACATTTAATAGTAAAGTGTCATTCTGAAACAATAAAATTACTAAGGGAAAATATAGGGGAAACACTGTAAGGTAACGGGACTGGGCAAAGACTTTATGAATAAGACCCCCAAAACATAGGCGACAAAAGAAAAAAATAAATAAATGGTATTATATCAAACTAAAAAGCTTCTGCACAGCAAAGGAAACAATCAATAGAGTGGAAAGACAGCTTATGGAATGGGAGAAAATATTTGCAAACCATACATCTGACAAGGGATTAACATCCAGAATATACAAGGAACTCAAACAACTATACAGTAAAAAAACAAATAATCCAATTAAAAAATGAGCAAAGGAGATGAATAGACATTTTTCAAAGGAAGAAATACAAATGGCCCACAAGTACATGAAAAAATGCTCAGCATCACTAGTCATCAGAGAAATGCAAATCAAAACCACACTGAGATATCATCTCACCCCAGTTAGACTGGCCATTATTAAAAAGACAGAGAATAACAAATGCGAGGATGCGGGGAAAAGGAACTCTTCTACACTGTCGGTGGGACTGTAAATTAGCCCAGCCATTATGGAAAACAGTATGGAGGTTTCTCAAACAACTACAGATAGAAGCTACCATATGATCCAGCAATCCCACTACTGGGTAAATACCCAAAGGAATGGAATTCATCAGGCTGAAGGGATACCTGCACTCCCATGTGCATTGCAGCTCTATTTACAATAGCTAAGAGATGGAACCAACCTAAGTGTCCATCAATGAACGACTAGATAAAGAAAATGTGGTACATAGACACAATAGAATACCACTCAGCCATAAAAAAAGAATGAAATTTTGCCATTTGCAGCAACATGAATAAGTCTGGAGAAAATTATGTTAAGTGAAATAAGCCAGACAAAGAAACAGAAATACTGCATGTTCTCAGTCATAACTGGCTGCCAGGAAGAAAGGAAGGGAGGGAGGGAGGGTGGGAGGGATGGAGGTAAGAAAGAAAGAATGAAGGAAAGAAAGAAAGACAAGACAACAACAATATGTTGAACTTTCAGAAGGAGAGAACAAACCTAAGGATACTAGAGATGGGGGGAGGGAGGGAGGGGATTTGGGAAGTGATAGGTCGGGCAAAGGGCACAAAGACATATCATGATTTGTAAGAATGAATATGCTAATAAAAAATTTTTAACTTTTTTTTTATTTAGAAAACAAACAATAATATAACTTTTGTGGCATAAAATAAAAACCTGTATCCAAGTAAAAAAAATAATGCAACATATATGGTAGAGAAAGAACTAATATTCTGATATCTGAAGAGCCTGAACAAACGCAAAAGAAGAAAACTACCTGAAAGAAAAATGTGCAAAGGGTCTAAGCAGCTAAGTCACAGAGAGGGCAAAAAATACAAAACCACAATAAACATTTGAAAAAAAAAGCAAAGTTTCATAAAGAAAAACAACTATACTTAAAGTAACTTTGTTATAAAGAGCTGTAAAATTAAAATCTAAATATCACTATTACTTAAAATTTTATCTCAAAAGAAGTCTTAATTTTAAAAGCATTTTTTTACTCTTTATTGATATTGTTTTTGTTTCAGCCAAATTCTCCCTTGAATCAATATATATATATATACATTATATAATATATACATAATATATATATAATCTTAAAACTGGATCCCTCTATTTCTGAATAAATTTTCAAAAAAAATCCTATTCATAGCATATGGTAAATTTTGTTATGTATATTTTACCACAATTTAAAAGAATAAAATAAAAAATAGTTGGTTTGTTCTTATAATGTATATTCTTTTTTTGTTTATATTAATTTTCATCCATCATTCGCTCACTTCGAAAATATCACTTAGTTTTTTCATGTGTTCCCTCAGCCAAACTAGAAAGTAAAATTAACGGGAAAGTTCCTGTTTCTACATTCTATTCTAATTCTACTTCTATTGCATGCTACCCCATGATCTAATATAGCAGCAGTTCTCAAACCTGGTTTTATTTAAAAAAAAAACATGGACTTCTAGGCCACATCAGAACTATAGGATCAGAATTTTTTAATGGTCTTACTGAAGACTTTATTTTTTTTAACGGCTCAGTAATTCTGATTATAAACCTTGTTGGGAACCACTGTCGTGTTTTATTGGGTGTGTTTTCTCAGTTGAATGCTGATAGATTAACTGATTTTTCAGGGCTGTTGAAATACTACATTCTAACTTTCCCATTAAGAAATAAATACATTTAGGAATAACGAAAGATTCTCAAATTCCTTTCCACACTAAGTAATATAACATGAAAGTTTGCATTGTCTGTCATCCACTATGTAGACCCTTGTGGTTAGCAAAAGGAAATAATATATTCATTCTGTACCTAAGGCCTTTATAAGAACAGCATGGTTCCAAAAAGTCTAATAATCTCCATTGATCTATAAAATTTGATGGCAATATAATTATAAATCCATCTTAAACTGTAATTCTCTTTAATACATGCATGAATTATATATTCCAGGCTTAGTATATAAGACTGAAATTCTCTTAGTAAGGCTGATATTGGAAAATATACCTACTTAACTTACGAGGGCCTAACCAGAAAAATGTATTTAAATTTACCCAAGATCTTCTAATGTATCTGTGAAAAAACTTATAAAAAAACAAGTTATCTTTAAAAGTTCTAGAGCATATTAAAAAACTGTATTTCTATAAGGAAAATACCACCTCTTTGGAAGGGGAAAGTATTACCAATTACATGGGCACAGACCCTGAAGTTTCTTCTCCTCCAAATCCATTTTCACATAAACATCAAATACATTTTCTTAATATACAAGTCATCTTGTAATTAAAACAACAGCATGAACAAAAAATGCCAATTCCTGTGGCCTTTTGTCTGTTAAAACAAAGCCCAAACTCCTTAATCTAACATTTAAATTCAATAAAATCTAACCCCAACTATTTTAGAGGCTTCTGCAACCACACTATTTCAGTTGCTTATTACAACAAAGTCAAAATTATCAGACACAAAGAAACTGAGCTGTGTTCCACTCTCCATTTATTCCTTCATTAATGTGGTATCTAGTGATGCCCAGATTCTCCCAGGGCCTTTCCTACCTGCTACCTGAAGGCACGGTTCTTCATCTGTGTGAAACTGGCCCCAGAGCTGGAGCTGCTCTCTGCAATCAGGGAATGGCCCAGGGCTCTGTGAGCCTGGCAGAGTTAGAGAGAATGCATTCCCATCTTTTCATCACTTTCCTGATGTCAGAGAAAGTGGTCCCATCATAGCCTCCAGTCACAACTCTTATCCCAGATCTCTCGTGTTTTTCAGAAATGTAATTTTTAAACATAATTTTTAAAGCAAGCATTATTTTAAACCAAGAAATACTTTCCATTGGGGGTTTACAAATGGCATTTGTTCTACTATCTTTTTGCAGATGTTCAGCTTATATTTGAAAAGAGGCACAAATAGTAGCTTTAAAAACCTTTCTTAAAAACAACAGATAATATTCATAGTTTTTAAAATCCTATCTGCAATCCACAAGAAAGAAAAATCATTATATAGGCGGCTCCACTTACGAGTTATTCCTGAGTTCTCCCATAGTATCAGCTAATCCTCCCCCCAATTTTTCATACCGTTCCTCTTAACCTCCAGTCATTGTGGAATAGCATATGCTTCTTAAACAGTCTTACACCTTCTTAGCTGCATACTTACAGTCACGTAACATTTTGTACCTGGACATCCTTCATTGCTATCTCTACCTAATCCCCTCCTTGGTCTCTTCCCCTTGGCCCTTCTTCCTACAGGAAGTGAGCTTCCCATGCCCACCCACATATTTGAATTCCCATCCACTTTTATTTGTGCCCCAACTTGTGCCACATAAACATAAACCCCACTTTGTGGTTCCTTGCACCAAAGAAGTTTAAATACAGATTGCATAGCCTTTGTCAGATTATAATCTCACTGAAAGCAGAAATTTTGTATCATTTATCTTTGTCTAACCTGTAACTAATATCAATAATTTATAGCTAATATAATAAGATAACTAATATCTTATCAATAATTGTTAGTGAATAAATGAATAAATATTAGAAAATGACTTGCCACCTAAAAAGCTAACCTTATTAAGATCATTTTTTAACATGAATGGATCTCTTTGGTTAAAAACAGAACAAAGTTTTATTATGAACTACTATGGTGGTAACCTTAAATTTGACACATTTTCATAAACTGAGCTAAAAGGAAGTCTGCTGTCTGTAACAAAATTAAAGAAATGGAGAACCCCTTCAACTCCTACCTTTTTCTTTCCATGTATTTTTTATTATGTATTCCTCTTGCTCTAACTGCTGTTAGGTTCACTGTCTATAATGATTAGGCCTTTAGTTCACTGTTGTATCTAAATAGCAATATGATATTGCAACTCTTAGATACCAAGAACTTGCAATTGGCTTCTTATTCTAATTATGCATGCTCAGTAATGGTATTTCCAAAAGCAATGCACACCAATGAAACTAAATCATCATATAGAAAATTTCTTATATTCTGAAGTCAAAATGTTATGGCCATACTCTGTCTTCCCTTCTTCAAACCACTTCAGTATCTATTATTTTATTCACCTATTTTCTTATATTTATATTGTCTCTCTTCAACAATATTCACCCAGCCACCCATACTGCCACTAGCATGTAAGCTCTATGAGAGCAGGGACACTCCCTAGTCTGAAAGCAGTGTCTATTATTACAAGAACCACTGCATAAATCTTAAATGTGTGCACTGTGTTACTAACTAAGCTTTTCATTTCTTAAAATTATC
>NW_007728128.1:743604-748242 GCF_000696425.1 Galeopterus variegatus | reverse complement strand
TGCCACTAGCATGTAAGCTCTATGAGAGCAGGGACACTCCCTAGTCTGAAAGCAGTGTCTATCATTACAAGAACCACTGCATAAATCTTAAATGTGTGCACTGTGTTACTAACTAAGCTTTTCATTTCTTAAAATTATTTTTTTATGGCACTGAAATAATATTTTTATTCTAGAGTCAATATTTTTTTTTAATTGAAACAAGCAATTCAGACAGCAACAGGTCTCTGACATGGTTCTTAACCCAGGGAAGAGGAGGAGGAAACACAAGGAACTTGTAGCGTACACTGTGCAGTTGCTCCTCATTTAGGGAGTCTAGACTGTAGGCCAGATGTGGTATGTGTCAGCATGCATTTTTTAATAGTTTCCCCTCAGATGACTTTTT
Organism: Galeopterus variegatus; assembly: GCF_000696425.1. Taxonomy (NCBI): domain Eukaryota; kingdom Metazoa; phylum Chordata; class Mammalia; order Dermoptera; family Cynocephalidae; genus Galeopterus; species Galeopterus variegatus. The sequence continues at coordinate 747,860 of NW_007728128.1, read as the reverse complement.
TTTTCTTGGCAGAGTCAGAATTTGAATCCAGAGTCCATGCTCTCAACAGTTGAATGTCTTCTCTTATACACTGAATCATTTCAAGCGTTTAGTTTCCAACTAGAAGAAAGCAATGCCAGGACCAGTAACTGACTTTACTATGCCTCAGGCACATATGCAAAATTCAGCACATGCTGACTTAAAGGCCTGGACTCCACATCAGGAAAACTAAAGGCAAGAGGATCCCTGAGGGCCAGACACCCTGGCCAGGTTGGCTCCTGAATAGAGCCCTGGGGCAAGCATCCCTCCTGGTTTGGCCTGTCTTGCTGGCCCCCATTGTCAAGGCTAAGGGAGGAGAGGAGAACAGAAGTCCAACCTATAAGGTTCCTTTGTATGGAGGTAGGCTCTCCTCCTCTTTCCCCTCCCAAACACTGGTCAATCTTATATAAAAATGATTTGGGGCTTGCTCATCTTGAGATATCATAGACAGCTGGTTACTTGTTCTCTAGATGCATTCTAACAGAACTCCCTGGGACCACACAGCCTTTGAGGGGTGGGCATCCCTTAAACCCCTTTCTCTGAAGCAGTGCCTAACATGAGTTCCAGAAAAAAAAAGAAATATGCTTATTTTCCAATTGCTAAAGAACTTGATCAATTATTTTTACATGGTAGGTGTCAAACTATTATTTTTAGATTCCATTGGATATAGTCAATGACAGTATTAACAAAACTTAGCAGAAATTGCATTCTTTGGAACAGAAAAACATGATGAAAAACTTAGGTGTGAATTTGAAAATATGCAAGAAGGCACATAATTTTTCAAGATTCTTTTAAGGAGTATATGAGCAAAAGCAGTTTGAAGATCACTAGACTTCAATACGCAATGTTCATTTTCTCCCTGCAGGTTAGGCCAAAGAATCAGTTAAAAAAAAAATCTGCAGAAAGGCTATTCCAGTGGTGTGTGCTGGCAAAGGCTTAACCACAAGTTCTAGGGGAAGGGGATGGGGAAGGAGGGAAAGGTAGGATCCCTGATTTGTAGCTTTTGTAGTGGTATAATTACTACAAAGCTGGTTTCAAACTGCCAATATGATGCCACTGAACACAAAGTCACTCCACGCGAAGCTGGGAAAAGAATCACAAAATGAAGTTTAGCCTCCTGGTGCCAAATGGCTTCTGTACACCCCTGGGTCCTAGTTTGATCTCCATCTTTAATTCAGGATATGGAAAGTTCCATCATACGAAATAACTCCATCATATATAAACTTGTAATATTATGCAGGTGAATGAAGTTTTTATAGATAATTAAAATTATCTAGAATTAGTATATACCATGATACCACACAACCTTAATTAAGCTAACCAGAAATAAGTGATAAAGATTTTTAACTAGCCAATGGAGTTGTCAAAAATTCCATTCATCAAGTTACAGATGCTATATGAGAGAAGGACTACTTTAAACAGGTACTGGGCTCCTTACCAGCAGGGAGACAAGAAAAGGCAAAAAGAGAATCTCAAGAACCACAAAAATCAGAGCAATCCATGAAAAGAAAGCCATTAAAAGAAAGGGCAAAGAGTTCTAGCTATCTAAATAGTCCAGGAAGACATGACTATGTTATTGCAGAAGACAAAACAGATATTTAATAATTACACCAACTCTAAAACCTCTAGAAGAAGCAAAATAAAGGGGGAAAAACATGTTCCTTACACTGCTTAATGAAGCAAAAAAAAAAGAAAGAAAGAAATACATTTCTATCAAGAATGAATAAATTAAAGTTTCCCTAAGCATTTATTAGAAAATCCATTCATGTGGAAAAAATTCCTTCACCAATATTTCTGAATACTATTAATATGCAATATGCAAAAGCATATTTTATAGTTATCTTTATTATTTCTATAATCTGATATTCTTATAGTCTTCTTAATTGATTATGCTCATAGTGTTAACATAATATTCTCAGTTTTTTAGAAAGTCTAACCATCCTTCTGTAATATCTCCTACTGCCATAGCTATACTTCTGTTCATGCCAATTTCTGTGCAGAAAATGCCTTTACCCTCTCCTTCATCCTTCACTTGCATTTCCAACCTCAGCTTAGATGCACCACTCTGTTTAGCCTTTTGTGACAACCCCAGCCTGAGTTAGGGTCCTTTGTGCCACAGCTCCTTACATGTACTTCTACTACATTGATAATAAAACACTATATTGTAAAATTGTTCTTCACTAAATTCTGTTTTTTAACAACAGATAAAGAAATTTATTATTCTTTTTTACTATTTCCACGGCCTACCAAAGAGACTGATATAAACCAGACACTCCATAAGTATCTACTGAATGAAGGCCACGCATAAAATCCTTAAAATCTTGTCATTGTGATTAAAATAATACAATAAGCTCACATTGTACATTTTAATAAGCACGAACACAGCAAATATTTTTTATTTAAATTTCATTTCCATAGCAATAAAAGGCAGCCTGTTTGCAGGTGTGAAATTCAGTCATGACCCCGTTACTATGATTTTATTTGAAAATGCAACTATTAATGTATTTTATTGATACTTATTTATTTTAAATAAATATGAGCACTTTAAATATTTAGTAATTTAAGAAGACTACCCATTTACATTATTTCTGACACATTAATAAAAGATTCACCAAGATATTGCAACAAATATGTATTATTTGTAAACATGATTTGAAATAAGTATTAGTAGCAGAGGAAATCACACAAAATTTGGATTTATTAAGTCCTGAAATATGCACACATACACACATATGTATTTATGTATATGTGTGTGTGTGTGTATTTCTATAAGTGAAAACTGGGATCAAAGTGAATATATAGCTCTTTTTATTTTTAACATAGCATTATATTGTAAACATTTCCTTTGTCATAAACTAATCTTATAAAATATCCTTAAAACTGTGTAATATTCAATATATGGATATACTATAAATTATTTAACTGTTCTCATACTTGGACACTTCACAGATATAAAAACTTTTCAATTAATATTACATATAATTTTTGTGTTCCGTTCTAATTACTTAGGCTAAAGGAAACTATTTTTCTTCTTTTTTATCTCTTTTTCTACCCACTTGGGCATTTTTTTTTCAGATGAGTTTTTTTTTAAATAAAAACAAGATGCTTTCAACAAGGAAAAACTAACACTTGCATTTTGATATTTTGCTGGCTGTTTTTTAGTCATGATATAAATATTATGGACAGTAAAAGGAATGATTTGAATTTTTTGCCATTAAATCAAATGGCAAACTCTATTGCCTACGTTATAGGGTGACAGAATTTGGAGCGTATTATCTGGATCCTTCTATCTACGACTATCTCTCTCAGATCCCACATGAAAATGTCATCAACATGTAAAGACTTCCTGAAGAGATTGAAAAAGAAAATAGTATCCCTTGGTAAATAATAGCAATGTGGACATCAAGATGTAACAGTGTGTCAAATAAACTACTTACTTTCAAATAACCTAGTTAATTTCAATAATGCTACCTAAAGGCTAATACCTGTAAAAGAAAAAAGTAGATAGCACTCAAAAATGTTTTAGTGACTACTGACAAGGCACTTTCAAAGCTATAGAAAAGAAACAAATATGATTCTCACCTTTTAGAGCTTGCAATCCAGGTAACTACCAATTACTCTGAAATTAACCATGTAGGTTTATGACATAGGATCAGTACAGTCCAATCTCCACATTGATGCCAATGATTTTACACCTGACGTTCAAAATGGAGATGACTGTCATGGAATGAAACATGAGCTGGACTTTTATGCTGCACATAAAAGAATTAGAAACAAACTTTTAAATGTTTACAGGTTCAAAAGATTAATAATGTTTGGGAATGTATACTATAAAACAATTTGCAGCAAGATCACATTTTCATCAATATCGTATAAAATATCAAAATAGTAACTTCATAAAATCTTGCTAATTAAAAACTTGAAAAGTGATTAAATCCCAAGTAAACACATAAAATAACACAGTTTATTTCTTTAACATCTTGAAACACTGTTTTAAATACTGTCATATTTAAGTTCACATTAAATAAAGAAACAAGAAAAATGACAAAATTATTTTAATAAAAAGTAAAAAGCAGAAAAAAATAAAAATCAATCACCTATGAAACTTATCCATATACAATAAAGAAATTAAAAAGTGAAGAAGTGCAACAACTAATTTCAACTTCTATTCATTGGCCCACCTTGGCCTATTATCCTACAGACCAAAGAAATAACCACTTCAATAAAGAAAGACTTAC
>NW_007728128.1:734321-742816 GCF_000696425.1 Galeopterus variegatus | reverse complement strand
ACAACTAATTTCAACTTCTATTCATTGGCCCACCTTGGCCTATTATCCTACAGACCAAAGAATTAACCACTTCAATAAAGAAAAGAAAGACTTATATTCTGAAGTTATGATGGGGAAGTTTTGGAACTGCCATCCAAAAGCTAGTAAATCAGCAATAATAAATAAGTATATTTGAGAGTAGGGCATATTCAACAGTGGACTTTTTACACAAAAGCACAGATATTCTGTTGAATAGAAGTCATATTTTAAACATAGTGGCACTCAAAGAGGCTCAAAATCTATTACTGTCCACAATAGCTTTATCTACAACTCTGCTCTCATATTTACCATATGGTTTTTAAAAATTGAACAGATATCTGACACACAAGATTTGTAGAGGTGGAGGTTTAATTCACAGTCTTTAAGTAGAACATGATATTCTGGGACTACAAACTACTTATTCAAAGGAAAGGAGGGAACAAGAAAGGGTACTAATATTTTCCAGCTGCCTCCTGTAACCGGTATAGGAATTGTAACACTTACTCTTAAAACTCAACAGCTAAACACAAGTTATTCAACTGTAAGTAATAAATATTTATCTCTTGATACCAAAAAATAAGGTCCAGATCTTTACATACATTATTTAATTTAATCCCCTTAGCAAATCAAATTAGTATAACCATGTCTATTTTACAGGTAAAGAAACTGCACAATTCTAGGACATAAGGTAATTTATCCAGAACCATACAACTAGTAAGTAGTAGAGTCAAATACAGATCATTCTAGCTCCAAGCCTATGCTCTTTATAATTCACCCCACTGCCTCCCATATGAAAAAGCATGCACTTGGCAATACTCTTTATTTAATGATGAATGATGGCCAGAAGCTTCAAAGGAAACTCTTCTGGTGTGTAAAGCATTTGTATTCAGTAGCCAATCACACCACATCAGGTCTCACAACTCTAGTCTTTCACTAAGGAGGCCCTGGCTTCTGAGGGCACGGCAGCAGATCCCAAAGTAATTTGCCTCTAAAAGAAAGTAGTCTATTACCTTGCCTTAAATAATGCAGCATTCAGTTATTATTTCCTGCCAGAGTGACAGTTTAAGCACAAGGCATTAAAAAACTGTTTTCTCCTGTTCTAGCTGTCTGTTATTTATTGTCTCATACACTACTTGTCTGGAAGTGATGGATAAATATTTGAAGGGAAAGATGCATCATTCTGGATGCTCTGTGAAATTCAAGATGGATAAAAGTCAATGTTTCGGGTTCATCTATTTTTAGCTTTCTTCCTATATAATAAGGTAAAAACAAGCTTTAAGTGTTTTAAAAGACTCCTGTAGCAAAAACAAAACCTGGCCTTTTCAGTTTCAGGATCAATTTTGAAAGAATAGTTTCTATTCCAATTGTATAAGGAATTTTTTTTTTATTTGGGGGAAAAAAATACAGGTATGTGAAAGAATTAGGTTGTCTTTCTGAGCACAAGATTTTGACACTATGTTTTATTCCTGGGATTATGTTTTTACATGACAAATGACCAAAAGAGAAGCAACCAAATACTGAATCCCATGGTATTCCTACAATCACAAAGTGAAACTACAAATTTCACATAAAACTCTTCTTAAAACCAAAGTTAATTTATTTATAATAATAAATACTCCTTAAGCACTTACTATAGTTTGAGCCAGCATGAATTATCATATTTAATATGATAACTCTTCCTCCTGAAATCTAGTGCTGCTCCTCACCTCCTGTAGGTCTTTCCTCAAAATTACCACCTCAATAAAACTTTCCCTTATCACCTTACTTAAAATACAGCCCCCCCCCCTTCTCAGCATTCTCTCCTGTACTTCCTTTATTTTCTGTTTGTAGCATTTATCACCATCAAGCACAGTATATATTTTACAGATGTATTTGCTTATTGCCTGTCTCCCCAAACTTGAATGTAATCACCATGAGAGCATGGATAGTTTAAATATTTTTTATTTATTTATACCTGCTTTCTTCAGTATTATAGCCCCAATTCCTAAATTTCTGGTCCATAGTTGGTATCCAAAAATATTAGTTTAACCATCTTGTTCAGTCTTTGCGAACAACCCTTTGAAATAGTATTAACCCATTTTGTTGAAAAAACAAAGACTGAAAAGATAAAGTGACTTACTAAAGTTAAAAAGAAAGTAACTACTCGGGCAGGTTTGTGGACTCCCAAGATAGAAGACTCTCTATTCACTATACTGTTTCTAGAAAAAGGAATCACCACAACCAAACTCTGTCTATTTGTTCTACAGATTTTTATATCTTTGAAGAAACTATGAACATGTCTAAAAATTATAGCAAGGGAATATATCTTTGAAATACCCTTCATGACTGGTCCTCTTTCAGAAGGTCATTCATTTTGGATGAGCACATAGCTCTGGAAGGGACACAAATGGGGAGGTGGTAAGAGAGACTAGGGATCAGCTCAGACCATCTTTATCAACCCTGGAAATCACGTGTTGAAGGATGTCACAGACAATTTTCCCTTAGATCCAGTAAACTGAATGTCATGAAACACATGCTGAGACAAGAAAATAAGTTATACACAATATTTAAGTTTACATAAGGACTTTATTTGAAAAAAAATATGAAAATCTACAGATATTTGAAGTCTTCACACCCCATACAACACATACTTAATAATATACACATTCACTCTGTAATATATATTTAGGTCTTGTTTATTTTACGTTTCTATCTTTTTACCTCTAACCAATTTTGAAAATAAAATCGAGTAATTCCATTTCCCACTGCATACTTTTTTTTTCCTGCTTTCAAACAACAATCAGAGCCACAATCAAAGATTATTCTGCTTTTGAGGTACTTGATGAGGAAATTGTATTTTGCCATTGCCAGACAGAAAGATATGGTTAAATTCAGAAAGCAACTAGTTTAAAGAAAATATCTTAGGCATAGGGAATGGGTGAAAGAATCAATAATCATCCAGTTGCTCTTACTTTTCCAACTGTTTTCTTCCCACCACTCCTGTGAACTACAGCGATATGGTTATAAAAACACTGGTGGGGATTTTAAAACTGGAATTTTATAGTTAATGTAGCTGCAATAACTTTTTAGAAGGACAGATTGCCTAAACTATTTTGTCTATTCTTTTGTATGTAAATGCTATTTTACTCTTTAAGATCTGTGGAATAAATCAGAAGTAAGATTTGGCCATATACAGTACATAATATGTAACCATGAGAAACAGAATCTGACCAATAAAGAATGTTAGCAATATGAAGAGGAATATAGAAAGTGAAAATGGTTACTTAGTAGACTTTATTAGTCACACAAAAGAATATCATGCCATGACAGGCTCTTCTGGAGTGGTGAGTAAAAGATAGAGCCAAAAATAAATGTAAACTCCCTTCTGAAGGTGAAAAGAAGTTGAATGAATTGACTCTTTACCCAGGGAAACTAGAAATTACACAACCGGCCCCACAGAGGTTCTAATAGGCAGACTCTCATTTAGCTTTATAAGCTGGCAGATCCCACCTGAAGTCTGTAAAACATAATGTAAGGATGCACGACATACTAGAGATAGGCTACACCTTTCAATATCTGATATAATCACCTACACATTTCCGCTTGACAAACTCTGTAGTAAACACAGACAGAGCTACTAAAGTAATAAATGTAATAATTTCTGCCCTTCCCCGCTCTGCCAACTGACTTGTTTGACTAAATTTGAAGTAAGTCAAAACCTCAGCAAGGATGGTAGTTTAGAATATCAAAGAAGCATACAGGCTGAAAAGATTTTCTTCCACTCCAGTCCTTTGAACAGGGAAAATATCAGGACAAGTGAGAATACATTTTGTAAACATATATGTTTCACAAATGTATGCAGAATCATATTAGCTTTGAAATTATTTTCTAAAATTTACTTTTACATTATGATATGAGTGACAGTAAAAATGCATGACCCATGTTTTCTCCAAAAAGGAGAACCAAAGAGCTCTTACATACTCCAATTAAAGAGCCATCATTTATACCATTTCGAAAAGACAAAATACCTACTAAATATCTAAGTATTCACTTCAGGGCAAGTTACTAAATGATAAAATAGTGTTTTAAATGCTATTTTATTTTAACCAACAAAAAGAAAAATTACAATAATACTCCTGTTTCAGAAATACGTAGTTTGGTTTTTAAATGAGCAAATGTTAAAGATATAATGCATAACTATTCATTTATACTATGGGAAAAGCTAATTAAAAAGTAACCACTATATCATAATATACATAAAAGCTGCCCCAAATGGTATATTATGCTGACAGTTTTAGAGTGACATCCACTACATTCCTTATGCACAACATTATGCTAATAACTATCCTTTCAACTTCAGAATTCCACAGCTAATCAAGTCACTTGGTCCAGGCTGAAATTACTCATTTTCTTACTCACTTGTCAAGAACTACATGCTTATTTGAATATAGGCTTTTCATGCATAGAACACCCATAGTCTCTGTAATATATGCATAAATGGGTAAGAATGGGTGAAGGAAGGGAACACTAAGCCCCACAACAAAAGCTGACACTAGAGATGAAAGACAGCCCCTGCAGAAAGGAGCTACCTATTGAATACAAAAAGATAAAATGTTGTCAGTTTCAGGATCTGAGAGCACATACCTTCCTGAAAAATTATATTATATCATTATAATTTTATATATAAAATTATATTTTAAATATACTACAGTATAAAACTATAAGTTCAAAGTATTATGATTATAGAATTCACTTTCACACTCTTCATATCTTTGTGCAAATTAAGAGTGTTTCTGTCAATGTTCCTAAAGAATTACTGAGGAGAAATAAATAGAATAAACCCCCAAAGGTAAAGAAAATGCTAAAGCCAGTGATCAAGCTATTTATTTTTCTCTATTCTGAAATACTGGTGCTGTCTTTGGAAGATAAACTGCTTTTAGCATTTGTTCAGCCATCATCTTAAGGGCATGGCAACTAAAGGTCATACACCTCTGATCAACTACAGACTCATTTAGAATCCTAAAAACAACTCTTCTATGTTTCTAGTCTTTCTTTCCACAGCAAGGAAGACCAACTTGTTAAATATAAATATAACTGCCCATAAGTAATATTATTGCCTCATCTGTATGTTCATTTATTTATCTGATAGTAAAACAATAGTGTGCAATGCATCAGTGATCTCCAGTGATTCACTAGAGAAGGGTGCCCTTTGAGGATTTTTTGTTTAAAGCAGGATTTTTATTTAGTACAGTTAAACATAGTGCAACAACAATTAGGTTTGTAATCCTGTCTCTGCTTTTCTCTTTTTCTTCATCATCAACCATGCACATATTTTAAGAACCAACTATCAGAAATCTTATAAACGCCCATGGGAAGAAAAGGAAAAATGAGTCATCTCTTCCTACACTTATCCCTAAAAAATTCCATGATTGGGGTACACGTAAGGTAGAAGAATTGATCTGACAGTGAAGAGAACCATACACTTAGAGAAAATCACTGAAAGATAACAGAGGGAGATGGGCACTAAAAGTCTGATGTACGGAATGTACAAAAACAAAAACAAAACCATGGTTAACTCTCAGAAATAATGCAATAGTGCTACTAAAGGTTAGAAGAGAAGGAAACAATAATAGCTCTGTTACTATGAATCTTTTTTCCTCATCCTACAGGAACACCTTGATAAATCAATGCAAGGACCATTTGGAAATCCAGAAAGAAAGGTTTTAATTCCACATCTGCAATTAACTCAAAATATGATCCTGATTAAGTCATTTAATCTCCTTGGGTCACAATTTTCTTATATGTAAAATAAGGGGGTAGAAATAGATAATCTTTACCATTTTCAACTCTATTACTTGTATCTTCAAATACTTGAGAGATTATATTTTTTAACGAGAACATTTTTCTAAGAAGAAAACTTTTCTCTTTACAAACTTTCTTGAAATAATTTATCCATTTCTCCATCATTCCAAAATTCTATAACAATACAGATATCTGATAGACTCATACTTATTAATTTGCACATGAAAGTAAATGTCCTCANCTAAAGGTTAGAAGAGAAGGAAACAATAATAGCTCTGTTACTATGAATCTTTTTTCCTCATACTACAGGAACACCTTGATAAATCAATGCAACGACCATTTGGAAATCCAGAAAGAAAGGTTTTAATTCCACATCTGCAATTAACTCAAAATATGATCCTGACTAAGTCATTTAATCTCCTTGGGTCACAATTTTCTTATATGTAAAATAAGGGGGTAGAAATAGATAATCTTTACCATTTTCAACTCTATGACTTGTATCTTCAAATACTTGAGAGATTATATTTTTTAATGAGAACATTTTTCTAAGAAGAAAACTTTTCTCTTTACAAACTTTCTTGAAATAATTTATCCATTTCTCCATCATTCCAAAATTCTATCACAATACAGATATCTGATAGACTCATACTTATTAATTTGCACATGAAAGTAAATGTCCTCAGTTTTGAAGTCCCTGAGGTAAGGGATCATGAACCATGAGCATCTATTACTGAGTAGGTTCTAACTAAATTGGTACTGCACGAATGAAAAAATGAGACTAAAAGAAGATGGGCACTAATAGTTCTGTGAATGGATCACCTTGCTAACTATTAGCATTTTAATAACCCAGATTATTTTTTAATTATCAGGTATACAGGGAAATTACAAATGATAAATTTGTGTTTCAAATCATCTGGGTTAAGATCATTATTCAAAAAATGGTTTTAAGAGCCCTGGATGTCCAGTGGAAATTTTAAGTAGATAGTAGCACTTTTCATTTCTTGCTCTATTCATTTCAGCCAAATAAATTCCAGAGAAATCGAAAATTTCAGTGGCCAAAATTTTTTTTTTAAATACTAGAATAAGTTAGTAAATATTTTGCATGCTCTTCGGTGATAAAGGCCCCTCAAAACCTATTCCACAACCATGAAAAAAGTTAACACATTTAATTATTTAAAAATTATAATATCTATATGAAAAAATGTTACTATAAAGTAGACTTTAAAAATAAAGAGAAAATGAAAACACTTGATAGAAAAGGTTATTATCTCTAAGACAAAAGGAACTATTGTAAACCAATAAATAAAAACCCAACATACTAACAGAAACTTAGGCAAAGGCATAAATAGGTAAGTCATCAAAAAATACTGGTCAATTAATTAATTAAGACCACCATTTAAAGATATTAACATTGTGCAAGCTAGTCTTGCAGTCTTTTTCAAATAAAGTGTATAAGTGCACAGGTCTGAGTATTTCTATACCACAATTGCAATTAAATGTATATATAGTTCTGCATCATATCCCAACATAACATATTGTGAACATTTTTTGTTATGAAATATTCATTGAAAAAATTATTTTTGAAAGTTGGGTAATATTCATCATATGGATTTATGTTAATTATTCTCTTATCTTCGTGCTTGGACATTTTTCACAAGCATAAATATACTTCAATGAACAATTAGTAAGCAATTCTGTATACATTTCTAATTTAGGTAGGATAAAAAAATTCAATTCCAACATTTAAAATATTTTCTTTCAAATATTACTACAATTTTATGTACCACTTGAAATTTTTTCCAGGTTAGTTTTGTTTTGTAAAAAGAAAATGCCCTCAAAGGAAAAATATAATGGCAATTTTTCAATATTTTATTGGTTATTGTTTTTCTCATGGTATGAATATCATGGACAGTAAAGAGTAATGACTTGAATTTTTCAATTTATGGCCACTAAATCAAAGAAACATATAGCAATAAAATTCTGAGGATCTTACCTAGATCATTCTATCTATGAATATTCACTCACACCCTATATAATAAAGTCATCAACAGAGAAAGACTTTCTAAAGAGAATGCAGAATATAGTGTAACTAGGTAAACGATATCAATGTGAATATCAAGATTTAACAGTGTTTTAAATAAGCCACTTAATTTCAAATAACTCTACTTATTGGCTAGTAGCCTGAAAAAATAAATAAATAGCACTAAAAAATGAGTGACTACTACAGCAATTCAAAGTTATGTAAGAGAATCATAATCCTACCTTTCATAGCTTGCAATCTGGGTAACTTTAACTATTCTGAAATTAACAGTTTAGGTTTATGATATAGGATCAGAGGAGTCCAATCTCCACATGATGCTAATATTTTTATATGCAATATTTAAAATAGAGATAACTGTCATGGAATAAAATGTGAACTAGACTCAGGAAAGCAGAATTAATATAATAATTCTAAAATGGCCTGTGGCTCCTTGAGCAGTTCTTTTCACTCTCTTCTATTTTTTTTTAAATTTATAAACTTAAGGCATTATCATTAGTAGTAGTAGTAGTATGAGGAAATGAATTATGATTTATATGTAGAAGTGTTTAATCAATTTTAAAATTTTAAAACGTAAAACATTTTAATACATACTGAAATAAGATAGCTAAGTGTTTTGTGAATAATATTTCAAACTATGCTCAGTAAAATATTAGTG
>NW_007728128.1:698948-733776 GCF_000696425.1 Galeopterus variegatus | reverse complement strand
TAAAAATGAAAATACTAAGTTTCTGATACCAAAAGCATCAAAAATATTCAAGAAGTTCAGTACAGATTTAGAAATCAGAGCAATTTAAGAAGACACTTGGGATGGCCAATTAGCTCAGTTAGAGCACAGTGGTCATGGATTTGGATCTCTGCACCAGCCAGCCACCAGAAACAAATAAAAAAAAAAACAGAGACACTTAATAGATACTGAACAATACCTTAGAATCTAAAGGGTCACAGACAGCTGTCACATGCTTTCTTTGTCTTTCCCTCCTTCCTCCTGCTTCCTTTCTCCAATCTGAGTGTGATGGTGAGAGCCTGAATCAGGATGAGGTTTTAAGAATCCTATAAGGATGGTGAAGCAGAAAGCTGAGAGTTAATGAAATTATGAAGCCACCTTACCAGATAAGGACTGCAACTTTTTTTTTTACAACAACAACAATGAAATTAAGTAAATATAATGTATCTGCCTTAAGTATTTTGCCTATATTGTCTTATTTATTTCTTCCGACAATGTTCCTTTCTAGTGTGGAAACAGAGACTCAATGAGGTTAAGTAACAATTTATGCTCATCTCTAAATAAATGGCAGAAACAAGGATTGAATCCAAACCCTCTTCACTTTTTTTTTTTCTTTTCTCTTTGCTTCCCTCCTTTCTCCCAAACACTCTTCCCTTAATCAAAGTGATCTTTTCTGTAATGCCACCACACCCTTCACACATGCAAATACAGACCTAAATGCCATCATTTATTTTGTGAATATTATTTTCTCCTACATATAAATCCTTGATGGATCTTTCACATTTTCTCATCCTCATTTTCTCATAATCCTTGATGGATCTTTCACATTTTCTCATCCTCCACTCCTTCACTTAGTGATATAAAAAGTATAGTTAAGTCTTAGCTCTGATATAATGGGAGCAATTCCCAGTGGTAATCTCTGTAATCTTCCAGAAAATGATCCAACTGCTATTTTCCATTGATTCTTTCGTTTTTGGTGTTTTTCTCTTTTTTTTTTCCTTGAAAACAGACTTGTGCAATAAAAATTCTCCCTCTTGTCAATGAATCCTCTTAGCACCACATAATCATCTTTTCATGAAAAAGTAGCTAGAGGAACATTGCTAACAATTTTAGTGTGCTCCAGGACTCAAATTACTAGAGAAGCTTATAGCAATTCTGAACTAGTGGAAACTACAAGTGTGCAGACATTGGACTGTCAAATACATTTTTCCATCAGATTTACAGTTATTTTTCTATTGAGAAGTCTACCCATCCATTAAAGTGCTATAATTATATACTCTTAAGGTGACATTATAATATGCTCTTCCTATTCAGTACATTCAGTTTACACAAGGTTAAAAGCAATAGAAGCATCAAAAAATGCCATCTTCAAATTAATAAGATTGATAGCCCATTATGTTTCTATTCTTTAGACATATGTCAAATCATGTAATTAGCTCACTAAAAGAAAAGCTTTTGACCCATTTCCTTAAAACCTTTTATAATTTAAATTCAAATTAACTGTGATCCTGAGGCCACTCAGGCTTATTTAAATGAGATTTACTTAAATATCACTGTGAGTAAAACACACAAGTATTTCTGTGTACCCACCTGGATATCACTTTCATAATCAATTTCTCAGTCCCATTTTCTTCTTCTGAAGCCTGAGTTCCTACAAGAGTTCCCTAGTTCAGTTTTGTTTTTGAGTTCTTTAAATTGCTCTGATAAAAGTACCAAACAGCCTTCCTTAGGCCAGAGATTCCCAAACTTTCTCTGCTCTTGGTGTCCTTAGCAATTTTTTCATAGTATCCTAGGCCAAAAGAAATATGTGACAGTTCTATTTATTAAAGTGGTGAGATCTGAACAACTCAGTAAGTATTTATGTCCTCTTAATTTAGTAGCCATTTAAAAAAAAATAATGCACATAAGTTAAAAGTAGTTTATCCAGCAGATGTTGCCGTATTCCCCATAAAATTTTTAAATATTTTGTAGCATCCCTGTGTATTTGCTTCATTTCCTGGATGACTTGATGCCCATTTTTGTATCCATGGTCTTAGGTATTGTTAATATTTTATTTAGTTTATCTATAAGCATCTCAAGGGCAAGGTCTGGACTTTTTCATGTTTGTACTCCCAGAGCTTCGCACAATGTCTCGTACATATTAAGTGTTAATTAGTATTTGCCAAATGAAAGAGGATAGATATGGATGAATAACCCAGGGGATTAATGTTGACATAAGTAAAATGGTTAGCTGTGGATGGGGTACTTTTTAATGCAGGGTAGTAATACAGCACAGCAATGGAGAATGTAGGCTCTAACACTTTTAGATATATGTTTGTGCTTCCCTCATTTATAAAATGGGGATTAATAACAGTATCTACTTCATAGGGCTGACAAGAGAATTAAATGAAAACTACATGTAATTCGCCAAGTATAATGCACAGTTCATAATAAATATTTGGTAAATACTAGCGTTATTATTATTTTACTACTTTATGCTTTATATCTTAGATGGGAAGACACTGAACTCTGGGAATGGTGAGAATAAAACTTGAACACGTTAAGAAGGCAAACAGGAAAATAAATATTTTTTAAAAGCAAGCTGTAGTTACAAACAGAATAAAAAAGCACAGTTACCATGCTTGGAAAACACATTAGAACAACAGGCTCTTTTTGGGCAGACTCCGGAACCTGCAGTGTGACTGAAATTTGCCTTCTGCCAAAAGTGAGACCAACTCAAATCCCTTCATTTTATGGCTTGAAATTAAAGACCAAAAGCATCTCTTATTTCTAATCACATTCCTAATTACAGAAACACAGGCCAGCACCCCTGTTGTATAAGGGGCTGCCAGTATTTCCATTATCAGTTCCCATTTTCAGGGCTTATTACTAAAGCACACACTCCAGGGAGATTGTTGACATAGAGGATCTCAGCATGGAAGAGAACATGTTTTACAAAATTTGGCATCAACTTTTCATCTGTAAATACAAAGAGATAGAAAGGCAACAGTGAAAAGTCAAGAAAACCCAGGATGCTGGGATTGGAAAGATTGTTCAAGCTAATTTCAAATGTAATGTATAAATGAAAACCCTGCTCAGAGCATTTAAAGAGAAAATACATATTTGAATTTAAACAATTTCACCAAACACCTGTAACAAGACAGTAGAAGCAATATGATCTACCCATCTGTCCCCCATTAGTAAAAACTCGCATAAATTTCAATATCTGTAAGGCATTGCTTCGGCTACAAACTTGGCCAGAGTGCTGAAAAAAATAACTTTTGTTGTTGTTTGAACTATCTCTGCATTAAATTTTTTAAAGAGTCAGACTCTCAGACACCATTATTTATTTGTATGCTTTCTGTCATACTCATTGAATGGTTAATGTACCTAGTTCAGTTTCTTAAATATGCTTTGCTTTGACTTTGGTTTCACTAAAAATTGTTAGCTTTTGAAACTGTTGTTAGTACAAGAGGTTGTTGTAACTATGTAGGCCAGTGTGCACTTTCCTTTTAACAGTTGTTCTTATAACCAAAATAACACTTACACAAATTAAGTCTTAATGTAGATGGTAGGAGAAAAGGTATTTTTAAAGAATTGTTTTGAGCCATTCAACTTTTATATAAGTGCTTTTGAACATATATTTGGTTGTGATCAAATCAAGTAGAAGCTATAAAGAAAACATCAACAGTTTTGACTGAGAAAAAAATAGAAAAATAGCACTCTTCCTTAGCCAATAACACAGTAGAAACTTCCATGTGCTTCTTGATACCTTTCAGTGGATCAACCCAAGGTTGAGTCCTAGGCTTTATAGTCCTTAAGGCAGGAAATACATTTATTAAGACAAAATCTTATTTATGTCTGGAACACCAGACTGAGAGTGAGTGAAAAAATTTCAAAGCTGCGGTGAATGGAGATCACCGAGGGTTGACAGAATATAATACTTTGATACTTTATTCATACTGTTTTGCCACAGTACCGCATCACTGAATTTATGAGAATCTTTATTCAACCTTCTCTCTAGGAAACACAGCATTTACTAAAAGTGGACAAGCAATTTATAGAACAAATTTTAAAATGGGTAATGAAAGCATGGAATTACGGAACAGTACTGACCTTTGGACATCATTTTGTATACACCCTTCTAGAAATAATTATACCTAAACTACTTATGTTGAGTTACTACCTACCACATTCTTAAAAGCTGTCCAGAAAGAAAAATTTAAAACCTCTTTAGATAGCCAGTTCTGGATTTAATGCTGTCAAGAATTTCTTCATTGCATCTAACTAGTTTCTTCCTACTACAATTTAAGATGCTTTCCTCTTCTTTTAACCTCAGTGAAGACAGATATTAGCTAGTCATGATCCTTTCTAGAGGACAAGTTCACATATCACACATTCCTGTCTTATAGGTTGTGTAATATAAGCTAATCAGAATTAAAGTGTATAAACATAGTTATACCAATTGATTTTTTAAATTATATTTAAAAAAAAGAAAATAGGTCTATTCTCTCCCAGTTTAAAAATTACCCTTGGCAAATCAGCCCTGATTCTTGCACCTGCTAAATTAGCAGCATTTTTATGCAGCACCAGAGAGGCCTGTTTCATTTAACCCTTAATGAACAACAGGCTTTATTACTATCTACCATAGAAAGAAAACTACTATGTAAATATGGGTCTAATTAATAATGTCAAGATGATCTCTTTTGGACTCTGATCAGGTCCATTATTCACATACAGTTTGTTTTTATTACTTCTTAAAATTGAATGGACAGATCAAATTGATCTCATACTATATTAAAATCCTTTCCAGTAAGGAAACATATTTTACCACCATATACTTTCTTACATTCAATTGTACATTTTGATTGCAAATGTTCAAGTTTTTCCTATTTCCGACAAAACCTTAATTAGAAAGAGATTTGTAAGGAGAGTCCTATGACTAAATTTATGATTTATTTTCTTCTTCGGTGTTCTTTTTAAGGTACCCAGGTAGCACAGAGCTTAACATCAAGTATTCACAATTTTTCTTAAATGCTAAGTGAATTATTTCTATAAGTATGCAAAAATATATTGAATTATATAAGAGAGTTTGGACTACATTCTGTCAATCAAATTTGCCTACTCAACAAGCTAACATAGTTGACAAAAAGCCTTTCCGGCTAGATTTACTACTTTAAATAGAAACTATGTTTATTCATCTTTGTATTACTGGGTCCTAGCAGAATATCTGATATCAAAAAAAAAAAAAAAAAAAAACAAAAAAAAAAAAAAAACGTTGACTAGTGAAATGAATTAAAAATTCCAAATTGTATTATTTTAGTAACTTCCTTAACTTTGATATTGAGACCAACCATGCTTACTATTTTCATACTTAGTGTTAAATTTTAGTGAGTACTAAAACTGTAACACAGGTATATAAGTATATATAATTAAACATACAAAAAAGTAAATGTATGCATACTGAAGTTTTAGCTTTCTGTACATGTACTCAAGAATACCGAGTTACCAAGAATAGAAATCAGATATATTTCCATTATACAGAATATCTAATTGTTCTATTACACTCAAACTTTTGGAATTCATTTTCCATGCTAGGAACAGCTAGTTCTTACTGTACAGGCTTTGCTAGTAGGAGACTTACTAGTTATCTACCTTTCTGGCAATCCCCAAACAGTAATATAATCGATAAGGAAACATGTGATTTTGGCATCAGATTTAATACCCAACCAATGTGTACTCTAGAGATTAACACAAAGCAGGAAATAGCTTCCTATTTCATTCTGTGAAGAAATATGCACTATCCTCTTAGTACCAGAAATTGCAACTAAGCTTAATTCAAAGTGGCTCTGAATGAATGGTCCCAGGACACCGCTGAAAAATCTAATTTGATGTATAAACACTCATCCATCATTCAGGGTCCATGCCAAAAATGTACCTTGCTTTTCCTTGAAATTTCTAATTAAATAACACACACTAAATTACAATATGATATAACATTACAAAATTTTTCAATCTACTACCAACTTCACTTTATCCTATATTTATATATGTTTTGTTTCTTTCTTAAGTGTAATATAAAGTATTTGGATAAATCCCTTAGTAAAAGGCAATGTTAAAATTAATGATCATTTTATATTTCCCATCTGATCTATTATGCCTTTAATGAAACATGTTCTCCCATACATTTGCAACATCAACTACTGTGATATATACCCTCTGGGCACTCCATAAACTCTCTGAGACTGACATCTGAGAACAGGAGAACAAATTAGGTACCCTTTGAGTAGAAAATAATACTCAAATTCACATGTAATTTCTGTTATATTAAACAATTGATGCAAGTGCAACATAAATTGTTATGTTTACTTCTGTGCTTTTGGGTTAACCTTCTACAGAACATTTTCAATGTACTATATAAGATTTTTGTTCCATGTGTTCTACGTCCTTTTTATAAGGCACAGAGTTATAATTTGACTTGAAATAAAAACTATGAATTTGTTTACTCAGTTATTCAGTAAATTTTAAGTGCTTCTTACATATTATTTCTCTCACTTCAAAATGTATATCTAAACTGCTATCACTGCCCCCAGATGTGATTAATAGTAAAAGAGAAGGAAAAAGAGAAAGAAAAAAAGATGGAAAAAGAAAAGGAAATAGACACAGATAGAGACAGAGCAAGAGCAAGAGAGAGATGGAGAGAGGAAAAGGACAGGAAGAGGGAGAGAGAGACAAAGATCATATACAAAGGTCAGTTTCAGGTGACAAAAGCTTTGTAAAATAATCAATGATATAGATACCTAAGAAATGCAAACCAGGTTCTCCTGCAATTTTTTTCTTGGGCTCATAAGTAGTTAAAAAATCTTCCTTAAACCCCAAAAGATACTCTTCTAAATCTTCTCAGTGATGGTGCTATTGTTTCTGTGACTCTTTCCTGCATTCCCTCACTCTTCCAATCTATTTTTGTTAACAGAAAGAGCAAAGGAAGAAAAACCATCTCTATCAATTTCTGGCACAAGTAACATTTCAAAGTGAACCATCAGCAGAAAAGCTTGGGGCAGAAAGATTTGTGGAACACTGTCTGAGTCATCACTAGAAGATGGCTTTTGAGCCCTAAAAGAAGAATAGACAGACCTAGTTCCCAGTCTCTCTTAAAAGTTAGGGTACACATTTCATTCTTTAAGTGATCTAATAGCTGCTTCCACAACTAAAGTGCAGCTGGACCTGTGGGCCAGCCTTTTCTGGGTCCGCTTTCCAATTCATCAAAACTTTCTTTCCTCCTACAATAATAAAGATAATTTTCCTTACCCTAAGGAAACCCCACCTGAAAAATGGCCCACAGCTGGAAAATAGTCACCTGTATGAGATAAATGCACTATTATAAGCACTAACCTATTTGTAAAATTATTGCTTTTAGGTTTCTAATTGTCGGCTATGTAGTTTTAAGAGTTAATGAACTTCATACTGGAGAATAGCTTATTATAGCATAAAACTTTGCCAATCCAGTTGAATAAAATTCTTCCTCATTTTTAGAAAATTAAAGAGTTTATATACTCTTGGACAAAGATAACAATACACTAATGATTCCTCATATGCAAACAAAAATATATTTAATCCCTATGCTAAAGATTGAAAAGCTTTGGGGACTAGAGCACAACTTAATTTCCAAATCTACAGAATCAATAACATCTGCAGAAAATGTGCTCAGAAACCATATTGAAACTTTCTTATTTCACTGAGGTATGGTGAGGTATAAGATATTCAATGAGTCATTATAAGGTGTTATTATATAATATACAAATTATTTTTTTGGAAAAACAATACTATAAAGTATATAGAATACTATAAATAATGCTATTCCTACAATGCAGTTTCTTTAAGCTAGCACTGGATTCTTAAAACTTCTATGAAGATTAATGTTCAACCTTGTAAACACTTCTGTCCTTATTTGTCCTCTTCAAAACCTTAGTTTGTCATTGATAATGCCCAGTGATGACAGATAGAATCTAAGAGCTGTCTACAAACAGAGCACTAAGGCTTTCACTGGCTTTTCAATTCAAATTCAATGTATATGTTGACAAAAGTGGTCTTTGTAACACCTAGAGGAAGATTATCACACTTAAATCTTTCTATTTGGGGGCAGGGGAAAGAACATAATAAAGAAGCACAGGAGTTTAATACAATGCATAAATGTAATAAATAGCCTAAAGGAATTATCATCCATTTAAAGGAAAAAACAATTAAAAGTTATATTACCCCATGTATTTGAAAACAAACAGGTATTGTATTTCCAATAACCTAGTTTTGCTCAAGAAATTGAAGAATACTCATTTACTTTATTTTAAATGTACTTCCACATATTAAGGAACATGTAGATTTCATTGGTACACACACACTAGACATTAGAGACACACCATTCTCATGTTTATGTTTTTTGTAGCAAGAGCCTGTGAATAATTATGTGTTGGGAAAGAACCATCAACTATTTCACCATCCAGAAAGTCAGTTTTTTCCTAGTTAGTGACATATTTGCAGCCTAATTCAGAGTAAATAGCTGCTAAAAAAAATCTGTTTTGAAATAAATTATGCCTGCTTATCATAGCTATCAACCTTGTAGCCACTCTACTAAAACTATGAGATCTACTACCTGTCGATGAGTGAAAGCACTCAGTCGAGCAATCCACTACTGGAGAGGATTAGCTTACAACTGCTGCCACTATCAGCAAAACAGCAAGAAGCAGACAGTTCATTTTATAGAAACTTAATGGAGTATATGGCTCTGGCTGTTTAATACAAGCACTGTCAAGGCATCTAAGCAAAAAGTCTCAGCTGTCATCACTGACAAGCTGAGTAGAATTATTTTTCACAGTGGACTAGATAAGGCACCATTAGAATGGTGCATGATGCTGCTACCATCTATCTCTGTACCGGAGTGAGAGACAACAGGCTATGGTTGCCATAGATTTAGACAACGGCATGTCCCCAAAAGACTTTTCATCATGTTAATAGATATGAGAATTTAATATCCCACCCTTACAGAACTGAGGCCCCCAGAGGTGGGAAAGGGGTACAGAAGAGAGAGTTAACAAGAAATTGGTAAAGGGCCACAAAAATGATTACATTGTGTAGTGATAAACATAGTTAATTATCCTGATTTGAGTATCACATATTGCAGACAGGTATTGATATTCACCACTGTACCTCACAGAAATGTGCAATCAATCATGCTTCAATTAAAAAAATACAGATATTAGAAAAATGACTCAACACTTCTGAAATTTCCCTAACTTGATGGACAAAATTTTTTTACTGTTGCATTTCCTTGATTGTTACTGATACAGAACATTTTTCCATAAATTTATTGGCCACATATTTTGTGTGTGTGAAATATCTATTCGTGTCTTTCCCATTTTGCTACTGAAATGCTCACCTTTGTCTCATTGGTTCCTTGCCAATTAAAGTAACAGTTTCTTACTACTGAAGATATTAAACACTAGTCTACAGAAAAAAAAAAAAATTCCACCCTTAGCATTTCAAAAATGACAGCAACATATGATAATATCTGCCTAAGTACATCCATTTGCAAAACAATCAATATATTTATTATATAGAAGGCTACTTCAAAGAGTTCATGGAAGGATTTGTATTATCTTTTAATTCCATTTTTCCATGAACTTTCTAAAGTATCCTCATATATAGAGAGATTACACACGCATATATACACACTCACATACATATTCACACACATAACCTAACAAGGTCTGTAAGTCAACTTCTCTTTGGTTAACTTTTGCTATCCAAACCTAAAAGTCCTTGATTTTAATAGTATTAAGAAAATTTACACAAGTTACTACTGAAGACCTGATAAACATTAAAAACTGTTTATCATGAACAAATTATACATTCTCATAGTCCTCTTTATGAGAACACCAAGAGTATATATCTTTGCTTACCAGATTAAAAAATATATCAAAATACCTCTTCAAAGAACTAATTAAACAATATTAAGTTTCTGATACCAAGAAATAACACAGTTTTTTTGGCTGAGCAGAAATCCACCATTTTCATTTAATTTTAAAAATAAGTTCTCTTCAAAGAACTAATTAAACAATATTAAGTTTCTGATACCAAGAAATAACACAGTTTTTTTTGGCTGAGCAGAAATCCACCATTTTCATTTAATTTTAAAAATAAGTTTTGCGTATGTAATTTAGCACAGCCCTAATTAAGCAACAATTTCCACTGAAATGTGGTTTTAGAGGAACAAAATAAAAATAAAAGCCTCTACTTAAAAACTGATGCAAAGAGTAAAAACAAATGCACTTAATGCTAGTTTTACTAACTCAATGGATATGACTAGATCTTTTAAAAATAGGAACTTGTAATTAATTTCTACTTACATTTCTAAGTTTCCTTTAGTTCATGAGGGTTTTTAATTCTGAATGATATTTACAAATAGCTACTCAGAAAATTAGATAAGTAACTTTTTCAGGATGAAGTACAGACCATCATTTTTTACTTTTAGTCATGCTCATTCACTCGAAATATTTACTGAAAGCTAACGTGGTAAGTATTGAGCCACTGGGGATTAATTTGAAGAATAAAGACAGTGAGACATGATTGTTTCCTCAAAGAGCTTATATGGAGAGAGATGACACATGCACACAAAAAAACTATAATACAAGAGACAAAGTAGTAAGTACTATTAGAAGAAAACTTAAATTGTTAAGGTAGTCCACAGTCAAGTGAGATCAACTTTGACTGGAATGTGAGCAGTGGTGGAAAGGATTATTCCCAGCTACATCATTTAAGGAGAAATTTCTATGAGTCCTAAAGTTAAAATAAGTAAGTGTATATCTCGCATTACGAATTCAGAGCATATTAATTGTAATAACAATTATGATTCCAAAGACTTCTCCCAGTGAACTCCTATTATCCCATTTATCAAGAACTAGAAAAAATGCACTGCAAAGGGTTTTAAGCTAAGGAAGGATAAGACCAGATTTGCATTTTAAATGGCTCACTCTGCTGCAGTGCAGAGTTGGAAATGAGAAAGGAAAAGCCTGTAAACAGAAAGGCTTATTAGAAGTTATACAGCAAGAGTTAAGATAACAGGTCTGAGACTGCTATCCTTGCAATGGCCTGCTTACAAGGTTGGCCCTTGGCTGGCAACTGGGAACTTAGATTTCAGGAGGGTTCCCAGAATTCCCTGATAAGAATAGTTCACTGTGCTTAAACTGTGCAAATAATATAGTTTATGCTGAATACCTGGCTGCTTTCTGGGAGGTTAGAATTTTGGTATGTGTTAGGCTAAGGGTGCCTATGTGATCAGCCTCCAATGAATACCCTGAGCACTAGTCTCTAATGAGCTTCCCTGGTAGATAGCATTTCACCCATGTTGTTACAACTCATTGCTCAAAGAATTAAGCATGTGCTATGTGAATCCAGTGGAAGTGAACTCTTTGAATCTTTTGCCTGGACTCTAACAGATTCTGCTCAATGCACCTTTTGCGTTTATTTTGTTTGGTATCCTTTCACTGTCATAAATCACGGCTATAAATACAACTATATGTAGAGTACTGTGAATTATCCTAAAGAAATATTGGACCTGGGGATAGTCTTGGCAGCCCCTGACACGAAAGATTTCATCTTCTTAGAGATGAAAAAGATGCAAACTACAGCAATCATAAAAGGGATGAGAGGACAGTAACAGGTAATGGCTAAAAGAAGGGACATTTGAATCAAAACAGCCAGGATTAAAATTTTAGCTCCATCACTGACTGGTCATGGGGAAGGCACTCCCATGGAACATTTAACAGGAGATACCTAGTTTTATATCCTAATCTAAAGCTGGTCATGAGGTTGCAAGAAATAAACATTTTTAAGGTCAGACAGCACAAGCCATTGAAATCATGAAAAGACCTACAGAATCAGAAAATCTGGGACTCCACAATCTGTGTTT
This sequence comes from Galeopterus variegatus, assembly GCF_000696425.1. NCBI lineage: Eukaryota > Metazoa > Chordata > Mammalia > Dermoptera > Cynocephalidae > Galeopterus > Galeopterus variegatus. The sequence goes on along the minus strand of NW_007728128.1, from coordinate 721,817 downwards.
TAACAAACCCTCCAGGTGGTTCTCATGTGTGCTAAAGTTTGTGAACCACTGAAACAGAATATTAAAATCTAGTGAATAAGTCATAGTCTACATATTTAGTCAGAAGGCTGAAGGGAACCAGGCCAATAATGTACATAGAAGGGGGTGAGAGAAGATAGTCAAGGAGATATGGATTAGCAGTGTCAATGGCAGTAGGAATTTAAAGACTTTGATGTGCTCATTACATTTGACAGCTTGGCTTTACTGAAAACAATTTCACTAAAGTGTTAGGGGCAGAAGTCAAATGGAAAAGGATAAAGATAAAGGAATAAAAATGAAGAAATAAAGACAGAGAGCCAACTACTCTTTCAAGAATTATAAGTGCAAAGGAATAATAATTGATAGTAATTTGAAGACGTCATGGCAGTTTTCTTGTTGATGTGTTTTTGTTTATTTGATGGGAGAGACTAGAACCATACATTAGGCTAGAGCAACACAGAGAAAGAAGCTGACAATATATAGAGGAAAGAAAGGGGATAGCCAGTAGTGCAAAGTACAGGACAAAAAGAGAGAGAGTATGCAGAAAGATGAAATGGAGAGAAGGACTGACAAGAAGTGCTGTGAGCTGAACTTAAAGTGTAAACCATTTGAAAGATGTCCATTCTTTTTTCAAGTTACATGATTTTCCTTCCATGTTGCTCATCTGACCAGATATAAAGCATAGAGATTGAATTGTAAAAATCCATTATGCGTTCCTGGAACCTGACCCAGAAGAAACTCAGTAAATGTTTCATAAAAGAATAAATGAAGAAATGATGTAATAAATTAGTCTACTTTCTCTAGAAAGTGGCCCTACAGATAAGATAGGGAGAAATGGAGAGAAAGAGAGGACAGAGAAAAGAAAAGGGGACAAGAGAGGAGAGGAAAACGGAGAGGGAAGAGAAAACTGGCAGATGTGAGGTGTGGCAGGAAGGAGTGGCTCCGTCTAGCTCATGAAAGCTGAATATGTGCATCTCCTCTCAACTGCGCATCAGTGACAGGATATAGGTTGCTTGAAAATGGCCATAATAGGTATATATACACCAGAGAAATAAGCAAACATAGGGAATGCTGCTCTGGAGAGCCGGTTATTAAATATTACCAGCACATCACCAGAAAGTGCTAAGAGGTGGCAAAGCAATAAAGCAAGCAACTGGCCATTTCATGTTCACTTACTCTGAACTCCATCAGCAAAACTATAAAAAAAGAAACTGATATATGTGTTAGGTACCTATAAACTAGGACTCCGAAAGTTAAATAATTACATAGCTGATAAGTGGCACTGAGATTTAAACTCTGACTTATCAATTCTAAAACTGACTTCTATGTTTCCTGTGCTTGCCTTAGCATCAAAATCATCTGGATCTCTGGTTCCTATGCTCTACTCCAGGCCATCTAAAGCAGAATCTCTAATTATTAATTAATTAATAATCTAATTTATTAGCAGGCAAATCTGGAAAATATTGCACTACATCACACTCTCTCTCCAGGTCCTTCTTTGGTTTATTAGTCTGGGTCACTAGAGTAAGAGGACTCAGAGCCACAGAACAATTCAAGAATAAAAACTGGGTACTGGGTAGTAGGTTATGTTGTAGTCCTCTGTAAAATAACATACGTAAAGTAAGAGGAGGAAGAACAGCCCATAAAAGTAAAAGAGAAATTGCCTAATAAAATAAATAAATAAATAATCCTGTCAATCTTGTTAGTTATTTGCAATCTAAAAGAAGTGAACCATTAAATTTAGACATCCATATTCTGGAACAATGTAAATATCACAGGAAAGTCAAGAAATCAGTAAACTACTTCATAAACCACAACAGCAATGACCATTTAACATGCTAGAGCTCTCAGAACTCTGCCAGCATCTGGTGGCAATTTTCATTAAGCATCAGTGTTAGTCTCAATTATTGCTCACCCATCATTACTGTTCAGAGTGCTAACATGCTACACATGATGGGTGTCTTACAACAATTGCAGATTGGCTCTCCATTAAGCCAGAAACATAAGTGTCAGGTGAGGAGGCAGAATTAGTTCACAGGCATAAAAGTCCACGAACAAGAAAATGAACTAGTCCATGACAGGCCATACGCCAAGGATTCATGAGTTTGACTGGTATAATTAAACAACGATCTGAAAATAAAATCTGTGGTCACTTTAACCTCCATCTCTAAATTAGAAGCCAGCATCATTTAATACATAAAAATCAGTTTTCTTCCTTTTTTCAGGAAATCAATGTAGCTATGTGCTTAAGAGTGTGGGCTCTGGAGCCAGACTGTTTGGCTTTGAATTCCCGCCCTGCCATTTAATAGCTGTGATATCTTAGGCAAATACACAAAAACCTCTTTGTGATTCAATTTCCCCATCTGCAAAATAAAGATATTAATAGCAGTACCTTTCTCAAAAGTGAAGACTGAACTAGCTAAAACTCATAAAACACTTAGAACCGTATCTGATAGGTACTAACCATAAAGAAAATGTTTGCTAATAGTTACTCTGTTACACTTCAAAGCAAACTCTGTCCTTAGAAAGTTTATGCTGATAGTTAGAATAATTTATTTAGCAATTTACAACTAAAATAATTCATTAGGAAGGTCAATATGGGAAGAAGTTCTCTGGAATATAGGAAGCTATCTTCCACGATCTAGGGAATATATTTGACTAGTCAGATTATTCTACTGGACAATTTTTAAAAACCTTGATTACAGTAAGTCTAAACATTCTATAGCTGGCTTACTCATCATCTCATTGGTTGGTTGGAGCTAGGAGGACTGATAGCTAGGAAAGCTGAAAAATCTCTCTCTCTCTCTCTCACATACACACATACAATTATACACATATACACACACTCCTCACACAACAGATAGTAACATTTAAACACATTAAATTCAAATCTTTTGCTGGACAATTCATACTTGCAAAAAAAAGAAGAGGTCATAAATAGATCCTACAGAGAGGGTTTAAACTTAGCTCTCAGAGCTTATGAAAACTATTATTTTAAGGGCATTGATATCCAGATTAATAATGGAAACAAATTTATTGGAAGCATGAGCTCTGTTAGCAAGGAGCCAAATTAGACAACTTGGCAGTTCTAAGATGATTTCTCCATATGATGCAATTTCAAAGATTCTCTCTAGATAGAATCAAGCAAATGTGTTCACTTGAAGTATCTAACTAATCACTTAAAGATGAAAAAGGCTCTAAGGGAAAATCTCATGGTATCAGAATTATATAGTTCATTCCTGAGCACGGGTCCCAATCCTAAAACAGTTACTCCATCATTCTTAGATATTGCTCCTTCAGGATAGCCTAAAATATAGCCCACTACCCCATCTTTAAAAAAATAAATACTCCCTTCTAAAATTAAAATTCAATCATTCTTTAAGACAAAATTCTAGGTCATCTTTCTTCATAATAAATTGCTGAATAACATCTCTCAATCAGTAAATTTACATAATGAAGATTTGGGCATGACTCACTATTATACCTATTTTATGCTAAAATCTTATTTTTTGAAAATAACTGACACAGGTGTGACTCTTCCTTACAAGTATTACCAAGGAAACAATAAAACGTTTAAAAATGTTTAAAAATAATTTCAGCTGAGAGAACAAAAATTGTAACAACTGGTGGAAAGAACACAGACTTATGTCCAATGAGATATTATGGTCAAGAAAAGCTAAAAAAAAACTTTAACAAAAAATAAAAATCTAAAATATCAAAACTCATAAACCAACTAACCAACAAACAAAAAACTAAAGAGAAGTACTCTTTGAAAATGTCTGTATATTCCATGCTAACATCTCATTCTGACATGAGAATTGGAACTCATGATATCAAAAGAATGAAGTTTTTGAAAGGGAGAAAAAAACCCACAACACATATTATATTACAGCAAGGCTTTCAATAGTATCCAAAATTCTTGCAATGGACTTAAAGTGTGCAAGGTGAACTTTGTACTTGTGTCTTGGTCCATTTAGTTCATCCAAGCATCGGGTACCCTTGTAAGAAAGATGATGGGAAGTTTTCATTTCCATGTTCCATTCATTAGGTGTGTTACCAACTTCAAATGATAAATTTTCCTTCACCTGAGTCAATAAAGATGACCTCTGAACTCATTACACTGTTGCAGACAGTTATATTGAATGCTCATACTAATATATTACTTAGAACGATGAATTGGGAAATCTTTTTGTAGTCTTTTGTGATTTTATCTATCATAAGCTGATCTTTTCTATTTATCCAGCCAATCTTCTCCCTCTTAGAGACCTAGAAAATACATGCAGAAGGCCAGGTCGAAAAGGAATATAATTCAAGGTGCTATTGTCAGAAGACTATGGAAGGCTCATGGAGCCTTGTTCATCTCAAGATTAATGAGTAAAATTATTGTTGAGTATCTTTCAGTTTGTCTATCTCTAGAGGATCAGCCAACGTTCTTAGTCAATCAATCTCCCTCCTAGCCTTCAGATAATGAATAATGCCTGTTGAATCAGGGGACCCCTCTTGAAGAGCTGTTAGTTCTGCTTTCTCCTCAGTCGCAGTTGCTGTTTCTATGGTTGTATTATTAGGAAGGTTGTATTATTAGTAATATTTTGATTAATCTTCACACCAAGCTAAAGAACTGTGAAATGAGTACTGTTACTGTGCCTATTTCACTAATGAAGAAATTGAGATTTAGAGAGGTTATATACCTTGTCCAAGGAAATAGTGCCGTTGAAATGTCAATGCAGAAGACTAAAACCAGAACTTAAGAACTTAACCTATATGTTAAGGAAAGGAGTATAGTTCATACTCTATTCACTTATGTAATTGCAGTTTTTGTTTTATTGACAATAAGCCACAACTCCTAGTTGTTTTTTGTTTTTTTGGTTTTTTAAATTTAATACTGATGAGATGGACACAATGAGTAAAATATATAACTTAATCCTCTTTTCAAGGTAACTTTTAAAACATTTGGATAATTTATACTTATACTTGGTTTCATAATTTTACTATAAGTCAAAAAAATCCAATCAAGAAAATCCTTTTTTAAATCTTTTTAAATCTTAACTATCGGATAGATGCTAAATGCTACATTCTTTTAAATACCAGGTCAAAAGGTGGAGTTGTAACTATATGCTTCTTCTTGGCCCAAATAATAAATTAACTGCCTTGTCTTTTCATGTTTAATATTGAACAAGAAGGATCTAGTTGTGCTGATTATCAAGATAGACCTTTAAAACTTTGCATATATCCATGGGGAAAAAAAATCTGTGGTTCTGATTCATCAATTGAGAAAGACCACAAGAGAGAGATGAACAGGATCAGTCTTTTAGACAGTAGGGAGCTTTAGAAAATAAGCCTCATTTCCAAGAAAAGAACTTTGCTTTTCCTCTTTATGTTTTCTAAATGCCACTCTCAGGTATAGTGGGAAAATGTAGCACAAACCTAAAACAAGATGTTTTGGCCCTAGATAATTAATGTGAAAAGATACAAGTAAGCCTATAACCTCTACATAAAAGAAGTAACAGGATTTTTCTTTTGTGACATTTTCAAATATGTAGATAATTGCTTACCAAAACAAAAACAAAAACAAAAAACAGACCCTAATAAGCAATACTAACAAGGGTTAAAAAACTATTGAAGGCCCTAGATTACAGTTAATCTAGCATTTCTTGCTGCAAGTTTACCAAAAATGATTAACTCAGTAACAAAAACTTTTAAAAACATATTGATTTACTAACTGCTTTTCATTGGTTCTTTCTAGCTTTCTAATGCCACATCATGGTTTGAACGGCTCAAGTTATCCTGAAACTACTTATGGCTCAGTCAACTACATTTGCTTAAGATCTCTGCTTTTCATTCTCATTCACTCTTGGTGTAACCATAAATAGCACAATCTCCCTGAATGGTAATTTATAACTAAATGACAAAAGCCTTTTACATCTGAACACTCTCTGATCCAAGAATTTCCAGAAATTTGTTATGTATGTATGTGTACACATAATTAGATGCGAGGATATTCACTGTGGTCTTAATTCTATTATTTAAAACATTTTTAAAAGTATCTATCACGAGGGAGTAGGTTACACAGAATGCAGTACAATCTGTACAACAGAACACTCTACTATCTTTAAAGAAGTTAATTTAGGGCCGGCCCCGTGGCTCACTTGGGAGAGTGCGGCGCTGGAAGCACTGAGGCCGTGGGTTCAGATCCTATATAGGGATGGCTGGTTCACTCACTGGCTGAGCGTGGTGCAGACACCAAGCCAAGGGTTGTGATCCCCTTACCACTCAAAAAAAGAAGAAAATTTAGATATATAGTGCTTGGCACAGTCAGTGCTAAGTAAATAATTGCTTAATCCATAGTTGCTAATTGTATATTTGTTTACACATATAATAATATAGCTAACTCCTAAAGACAGCTTGCTATTCACATGCCACTATTCTAAAATGTTTACATACATTAGTACATTTAATCCTCATCAACAGTCCTATGGGGGACAGAGTATTATTAGATCCATTCCACAGGCTAGAAAAGAGAACCATAGGGAGGACAGATAACTTGCTCAAGGTTACAGAGCTAGTCAGTGGCAAGGCCAGGATTCAAAACTAGGAAACCTATCTGTACAGTTTGTGCTCTAAACCAGAAAATATACTTGTCTGGAAGCCTATTCAACATGAGAATAGTGTGGGTGAGAATAGTGTGGTTATTCCTGGTTGTCAAATCATTATTATTAATATTATTTTTGCTTATCAATATTTTCTCATTTTTCTACAATAAATGGGAATTATTGTCATTCTTTTTTTAAATGAAAAAGTGGTATTTTAATTGTACAATGAGCCAGAAACACAAACACTATGAGGCTTATGACTGAGAACTACTAACATAGATCCAGGGTAGGGTTTCTGATATCCCACAGCTTCCCATCTTTCGATGTCTCCAAATTAACAATGAATCTGGGCAATGACTACTTCTGAAACTTCACATCTCACAGGGTAAAACTACTATATTGTTTTATCCCATCAACATTTTTCTCTTGTTCTCGGCCAATTGAAGTCATGTCACTGATGTCTATTTTCTCCTCTAAAATTAGCACAAAGTTTTTTATGCTTCTCTCCTGCCTTTCACTTGCAGAACATTGGAATCAATATTTTAGGAGATTTCTGTGAAATAGTGAGCTCAGCTGGTACCCCTACTTCTCAACTGTAGCTACTAAATGTTTTAAAAACCCCACAAGTGATTCTGATACATATCCTAGGTTGAGGGTTTCTGCAGCATATGTATTACAGTATAGCTTGTCACCCTACTTGTGGTACTGCAGTGGTCAGAATCACAGTTTTAGGAAATGAAACCTAACCGTCAATTCTAGAATATACTATGTATATGGTTTTGTATGAAACTAAAAAAACTTTGTAATTTCATTTAAAATGGGAAAATAAATATGAAAAATAAGAATGGATTATTAAATAAAAATCAGTACATCTGACTGAATTATTAGATTTACAGAGAAGCATGAGGGTAAGTACAAGTGAGAAAACTGAAAAACAGAGAGTTTCTCAAGTTGACCAGACAATGCGTTCCCAGTGAATAATCACAGTCTCATTGATGAAACTGAAACTGTGTACTAAGTGAAATCATATGGGCTTGATAAATAATAGAGCTTCAATTTGCACACAGAGAATCCAGAATTTAGTGAAAAGTCACAAAGGAAGAACCAAAAAAATTCATAGTAGCAAATAAAAACAAATACCTAAGATGGCACAAAATAAAAATTTATGATATCCTTTCCCAGGATAATTAACTATCATGCAAGATGTAGATCTGCACTTAAAGTTAGGCTAGGGTGTTTGACCATCATTCATTGAACCACTAAAGATAAAAATAAAATTAGATTTAAAATTTTAAGTTCTGGGCCGGCCCGGTGGCGCACTGGATAGTGCGCCGCTTGGGAAGCGCGGCGGCGCTCCCGTCCGAGGGTTCGGATCCCATATACAGACCGGTTCCCGCTCACTGGCTGAGCGAGGCGCGGGAGCAACACCAAGGCTTGCGATCCCGTTGCCGGTCCCCGGTCCGGTACGGGGGCAACACTGAGGGTTGCGATCCGTTGCCGGACACGGAAAAAAGACAAAAAGACAAAAAAAAAAAAAAAAAATTTTAAGTTCTAACAACAACATTTTAAAATAATTTTTTGGAGTATGTAGGAAGTCGAAGCACATACCAAATCTTGAAAACATACACTGTATCTGATAGTATTTGTTCTTCACCCTATATCCTTATAAGTGACCTTATACCTTTGTGTATATGTGCATGGGTGAGTCTTTACCTGATTTGTTTTCACTCTGACACATGTTCCCAGTTAAAGCAAATTTTTCTGAATGCTTCCTTCTTGAACATAGCCTTCTCTTGCATGTGCAAACCCAAACATGCCTGGTTCTTCAACTCCTTTATCAGCTCTTCTTTCTCAGTTTCCTGTTAAGAATTATACTGTATATCTTAGCCTGTAAGCAGCTGGCCCTCAGTAAATATGCCTATGAATTTATGTGATAAAAGACAATCACCTTATTAAAATATGTTCTTTTAAAAATAATGATAACAAATCAACAAACAAATACTGTAACAAAACAATTGAGTTGAGGTTTTCCTATGGGAAATATAAAACATTTTGCTGTTCATTAATTTTGAAGATGGGACTCAGAAAATGTACATGGGGTCATGGTGATGAGTCCCTTGTGTCCAAAGATCTAAAGCATATGAAAAATTATTCTCCTTTCTGTAATATCCTTTTCTTTTTCTCTCAGACTATGTTCATTTCAACTTTTGAAACTAAGTTCCAAATATAGAGGGATACAAATTCTTGCTTTTCCGAGCGATGTGTGGATTATAGACAAAAACTTTAAAAAAGAGGAAAAAGAAAAACATAATAGCATTCAATCTCTATGTGTACCCAAGAGGCTGAGACATTATTATAATGCCTATATTATGGCAATTGCTGAAATTAAATGCCCATAGATTTGACCCTAAGGAGTATAGTGCAGTGTTTCCTATAATAAAACATTTACTGCAGATATTCAACCTTGAATAGGTTCTATATTAATACAATTCTGCAATAGCTCTTTTGACAATTGTCACTCATATTTAATAAATAAGCCAGATTGAACCATCCCATGTTACCTTTTGAGTTATCTGAAATATATTGCTTCCTCCTTGCAAGTATTGCCTTCCATAATTTTTATTAAAGACTCCAAATATACTACAAAATAGAATGGCATGGTACTTTAGTATTATTCAAGATTTAAAGAACTAAATGGAAAAAAATTATTCATGGAGCAACATGTTTAAAACTGCATACAGGTACAGTTTGATGGGTTATATGAATCAGAATGAAAAACTATAATTGGAAACACTTATCATATTATGGATTTATGCTGAACTTTGCCATCATTTTACATTAGAATTATTTCAGCTGCTTGCTATTTAATAAGATTGTATTAAGTCATTATATTTCATTTACAGGTGGCAACCAAAAAGAGCAAATACGGCTTTCCTTGCCTTTACAGTATAACTATAATGACCAATGTGTCTGTCTTGCAGTTTGAATTATATTTGTACTGTTAGCTAAATAAAACTTAGATATTGCCTGATTCAACTCTTAAAACAGCAAATTTAGAAAACTAGAAATGTATTAAAAAGTAATCAAATAAGAAATGAGGTCCAGAAATAAATGATAAACTTTTTTTTCCTTTTCCAACTTCCTCTCTATTTATTTTTGTGGTATACACTGTGTTGTTCCAATGCATGCATATACTGCACAATGATTCACTTAGGGTAGATAGCATTGTTTTGTGCACATTGATCAACCCCTTCTCCTCCTCCCCACCCTCTTCCCCTCCCAGCCTCTGGTAAGCATTATTCTACTCTACTTCTATGAAAGCCATTTTTTGTTTGGTTTAGATTCCATATATGAGTGAGACCATGCAGGATTCGTCTTTCCATGCCTGATTTAGATCACTTAACATAATGGATTTCAGTTCTATCCATGTTGCTGCAAATGACACGATTTCACTTCTTTTTATAGCTGAATACTATTCCATTGTGTGTGTATACATATATATATGTATACCACAGATTATTAATTCATTCATCTGTTGAGCTTTAGGTTGATTCCATCTCTGAGCTATTCTATTGGTCTATTTGTCTATTTTTATACCATTACCATGCTTTTTTGGTTACTATAGCTTTATAGTATGTTTTGAAGTCAGGTAGTGTGATGCCTTCAACTCTTCATTTTATTCAAGATTGCTTTAGCTATATGTAATCTTTTGTGGTTCTGTACAAATTTTAAGATCATTTTTTTCTATTGCTGTGAGGAATGTCATAGATATTTTCATAGGGATTGTGCTGAATGTGTAGATTGCTCTGGATAATATGAAAAGTTTGATGATGTTAATTCTTCCAAACCATGAACATGGGATATCTTTCCATTTATTTGTGTCCTTCTCAATTTTTTTCACCAATATTTTATAGTTTTCAATATAAAGCTCTTTGACCTCCTTGCTTAAATCTACTCTTAGGTATTTCATTGTTTTGGTTGCTATTGAGAATGGGATTACTTTCTTGATTTCTTCTTTGGCTATTTCATTATTGGCATATAGAAAGGCTATTAATTTTTGCATGTTGATTTTCTATCCTGTCACTGTACTGAATTTGTTTATTAGTTCTGGTTATTTTTTGGTGAAGTCTTTGGGTTTTCTATGTACAGAATCATGTAATCTGAAAAAAGGGATAGCTTGACTTTCTCCTTTCCAATTTGGATGCCATTTATTGTTTTCTCTTGCCTTATTGCACTGGCTAGAACTTCCAGTAGTATGCTGGATAAGAATGGGGAAAGTGGGCATTCTTGTCTTGTTCCAGATCTTAGAGGAAAAGCCTCCAGTTATTGTCCATTCAGTATATTAGCTGTGGGTTTGTCCTATATGGCCTTTATTGTGTTGAGGTACTTTCCTTCTTTACCTCGTTTGTTGAGTATTTTCATCATAAACAGTGTTGGATTTTATCAAATGCTTTTTATGCATCTATTGAAATGATCATTTGTTTTTCTTCCTTCATTCTGTTGACATGATGTATCATGTTTATTGATTTGTGTATGTTGAACTATCCTTGCATCCTTGGGATAAATCACAATTGATCAAGGTGAATGATCTTTTTCATATGTTACTGGATTCTTTTTGCTAGTATTGTGTTGAGGATTTTCCCATCTGCATTCATTTGGGATAATGGTCTGTAGTTTTCTTTTTTGTTGTATCTTTTTTCCAGTTTTGATATAAGGTTAATGTTGGCCACACAGAATAAGTTTGGAAGTACTCCCTCCTTATCAATTTTTTGGAAGAGTTTGAGAAGAATTGGTATTAGTTCTTCATTAAATGTTCGGTATAATTTGGCAGTGAAGCCATCTGGTCCTGGAGTATTCTTTGTTGACTTTTTATCACTGCTTCAATCTCTTGTTAGTATTCTTTATAGGATTTCTAGTTCTTCATGATTTAACCTTAGTAAGTTGCATGTATCCAGGCATTTATTTATTTCTTTTAGGTTTTCCAATTTGTTCACACATACTTGTTCATAATAGTCTCTTATAATCCTTTGTATTTCTGTGGTATCAGTTGTAATGTCTCCATTCTCATTTCTGGTTTTATTTATCTTCTCTCCTTTTTCTTCATTAGTCTAGCTAAAGGTTTATCTATTGTATTTACCTTTTCAAAAAGTCAACTCCGGGCTAGCTGCTCAGCTCAGTTGGTAAGAGTGCAGCCTTATGACACCAAGGTCACAGGTTCAGGTCTCCCTATACTGGCCAACTCTCAAAATAAAGAAAAAAGAAAATAAAAGCTAACTCTTTATTTCTTAGATCTTTTGTATTTTTAAAAAAATTTCTAATTCACTTATATATGTTCTGATCTTTGTTATTTTTCACCTCCTACTGATTTTGGGTTTTGTTTGTTCTTGTTTTTCTAGTTCCTTGAGGTGTAATGTTACATTGTTTATTTGGAGTCATTCTTTTTTGATGTACGCATTTATTACTATATACTTCCCTCTTAGAACTGCTTTTGCTATATCCCATAGATTCTCTTATATTGTGTTTTTATTTTCATTTGTCTCCAGTAATGTTTTAATTTCCTTCTTGATTTCTTCTTTGACCCATTCATCATTTAGAAGCATGTTGTTTAATTTCCATGTATTTGTATGGTTTCTAGTGTCACTTTTGTTGTTGATTTCTAGTTTTATTCCATTTTTTAATTTGTTGAGGCTTAGTATGTGCCTTAATATATCATCTATTCTACAGAATGTTCCATGTGCTGCTGCGAAAATGTATTCTGCAGCTGTTGGGTGAAATGTTCTATAAATATGTTAGGTCCAGTTGGCCTATGGTATATATTAATTCTGATGTTTACTGGTTAATCATTTGTCTCAATGATCTGTCCTTTGTTGAAAGTGGGGTATTAAAGTCCCCAACAATTATTGTGTTAGAATCTATTTCTCCTGTTAGATCTAATAGTAATTGCTTTATATAACTGGATGCTTCAGAGTTGGGTGCATATATATTTAGAATTGTTATATCTTCTTGTTGTAATTCCTTTATCATTATACAATGGTCTTCTTTATTGCTTTTTTTTTTTCCTTTTCTTGGCTTGAAGCCTCTTTTAGTTTCTATTTGCATGAAATATCATTTTCCATACTTTCACTTTGTCAGTAGGTGAAGTGAGTTTCTAACAGGAAGCATATCGTTGGTTCTTATTTTACAGTCCATTGAGCTACTCTGTGTCTTTTAATTGTGGCATTTTATCCATTTACCTTTAGAATTATTATTGATATATAGGGGCTTGTTACTGCCATTTTGTTACTTTTTTCTGGTTGTTTGTTGATCCTTTTCTTTTTTTCTGATTTTACTGTCTTCCTTTGGGATTGAGTGGTTTCCTCTAGCAGTATGTTTTGATTTCTCCCTATTTATTTTTAATATGTCCCTTATAAGTTTTTGTGTTATGGTTACCATGAGGCTTACAACAAAACACATTATAGATATAACAAATTATTTTAGGCTAATAACAACTTAACTTTGATATCTAAGAAAAAAACAGAGCCAAATCCACTTTGGCATCATTTCCGCCAACTTTTTGACATTTGCTGTTTCAAGTTAAATCTTTTAATATTGCCTATCTCTTATATGGTTGTTGTATTTGTGGTTGTCTTGTTGGGTTTGTTCTTTAGTCTTCACATTAAGGATGTAAGAAGCTTATTTACCCCACCTTGTGACAATGGAGTATTCTGAGGTCTGTGAACTAACTTTACTAATGAGTTATGCACCTGTAAATGTTTTCTCGCTGCTCCTTAGCATCATCTTCTTTCAGACTGAAGAACTACCTTTAGCATTTCTTTTAAGGAAGGTCTAGTGTTGGTGAATTCTCTTAGCTTGGGTTTGTCTGGGAAAGACTTTATTTTCTCCTTCATATTTGAAGGTTAATTTTGGTAGTAGAAAATTCCTGGTTTTGGGGTGTTCCTCCCTGGGTTGAATTCGATTGGTAACCTCTGAGCTTCCTGTACCTGGATGCTGTCATCTTTCTCCATGCTTGGCAATTTTCAACCATTATTTCCTTGAATATGCTTTCTAGGTATCTTCCTCTACTACTTCTTCAGGTATGCCAATTATGTGGAAGCTATTTCACTTGAGGGAGTCCCAAATTTGCTGTATTTCTGTTTCATTTTTTCTTAGTCTTTTTTCCTCTGACTTGCTAATTTCATGTGTTCTATCTTTGAGTTCACTGATTCCTTCCTCGATTTGATTAAGTCTGCTGTTGAAGCTTTCTATCAAGTTTTTCAGTTCAGGGCCGGCCCGGTGGCGCACTGCTACAGTGCGCCGCTTGGGAAGCGCAGCAGCGCTCCCGCCGAGGGTTCGTATCCCACATGCAGACCGGTTCCCGCTCACTGGCTGAGCGAGGTGCAGGGGCAACACCGGAGTGCGCCGCTTGGGAAGCGCAGCAGCGCTCCCGCCGAGGGTTCGTATCCCACATGCAGACCAGTTCCCGCTCACTGGCTGAGCGAGGTGCAGGGGCAACACCGGGGGTTGCGATCCCGTTGCCGGTCCCGGTCCGGTACGGGCGTGACACTGAGGGTTGCGATCCGTTGCCGGTCATGAAAAAAGACAAAAAAGGAAAAAAAAAAAAAGTTTTTCAGTTCAGATAATATATTCTTTATTTCTAGAAATTCTATTTAGTTTTTTTAATTGATTCGATTACTTTGTCAAGTTTCTCATTCTGCTCCTAGATTTTTTTTCATATATCATTTAATCTTCTACCTGTTATTTTCTTGTGACTCCCTGAACATCCTTTAGAGAGTTATTCTTAATTCTCTGTTAGACATTTCTTTCTTTTTTTTTTTTAATTCCTTTTTGTCTTTTTTTTACTGACCGGTAATGGGATCGCAACCCTCGGCATTGCGCCCGCACTGCGCTCAGCCAGTGAGCGGGAACCAGTCTCCACATGGGATCCGAACCCTCGGCGGGAGCGCCCCCGCGCTCCCAAGCGGCGCACTCTCCAGTGCGCCACCGGGCCGGCCCTCTGTTAGACATTTCATAAATCTGTGGTTCCTCTGGGTCCACTGCTGGTGACTGGTTTTTTTTTTTTTTTTTTCTTTTGATCATGTCATATTTCTCTGTTTTTTCTTGAACTTTGTATCTTTACCTTGACACCTTGACATTTGAGGAGACTGCTACTTCTGATTTTATAGGTGCTTGTTGTAGTTAGACCTTTACTGGTTAATATCAGAGCTCTGTCTGATCTGTGTGCATGTGTGTGTTTTCAGTTCTGAGTTGGATTATTATCTACTACTACCACTTAAACTCTGCATGGGAACTAATTTGTTGTCCTCTGGTTAATTTCAAAATTGTGAGAACTTTCTGTGGAGACCAGCACTTGAGATCCATGGATGAGCGAAATTGCTGCTTTGCTACTGATTCTCTGGAGAAGGCTTATTGTGCAGTTCATATTTTAACTGCTGGCCTTTTAATCACTTCTGGGTCTTGTGAGGTCAGATACACCTGGGCTGTGTGAAAACTCTGGTCTGGGACTGAGTCTTTCCAGTAAATGGCCCTCTGCAATTCTGTTTCCCTGAGTGAGCCTGTACCTATCAGATGGAAGATCAGCTGCCCAGACTGCACCCCAAATGCTTCCCATAGGATGGGCCATGCACTGGTCCTTATGATGGCTCACTGGCCTCTGGGTGGCTCCTTTCTTTGGTCAGCAGTGGCCCTTCACTCTTATGTGGGTCTACAGGAACCATGTCAGTGGTCTCACTGGCCTTGGAATTGGTATGATGCACTCCAAGGCCCTCTCCTCCCCTGAAGACTCCAAGCAACTTTATGCAAAGAGCATAGCTGTGTCTTTTGTTGAGTCCTGCTCTGTGTGCTACAACTTATTCCCATCCCTCACTGGGCCATCCCTGAAGTGACCAGGGCTCAAAAATGTCAGAGCAGTCCATTCTCTCTCTCACCATGGCTTCTCCTGACTTTACAAACTCTATGGGTCTCTCCTCCTCTTCCTCTGAGCTCCAGCAGTCCCTGGTTGGCAGTCTTTGCTTTTTAACAGTTGTAAATTGATTGGTTGTGGGAGAATATAATGCTGGAGACCATCTACTCTGCCATCTTGATGACATTTCAATAAATGATAAACTTTTATCAAATGAATTAAATATGGAATTTGTAAAGGAAATCATAAATGACTGCAGTCTCTATTATCCAATGAGAGCCCTTAATTTCCTAAGGCTATTTGTGTGTTCTAACTATTAAATGCAGCCATAGGTTTTCTGTTTGCATATTTCTTATACTACATTAATTTCACTTTCTGGTAATATAGTACGCAAAATTTCTTACAATATAAGCAAATATATTTACATTTGCAGCATCAAATATTCCATAGTCATGCAGTATACTAATTCATGCTACCAATTTCAGTACTAGTTGTCTCCACTTGTTTATTCCCCATTTATTTTGTAGGCCATCAATGTACTTTCCTTCCCCATAATTCCACCAAAACCTTCAAGACCTCCTTTGAAGATCACAAATGGCAACCTAACTTTAAAATCCAATGGATAATCTATTATAAAACTCATTAGCCTAGAGTTCTTACTCTCTCTTGCATGGTGCTGTTAGTAAATCACAATATCCTACTGATTCTCTTATATGCATCAATTATTTTCTCTCTCTGATCTATTCTCCTCCAATTCTCTTCACCCCTATCACTCAGAATTTGTTTTCCAGTGATGCTAAATTACTTGCAGTTTTTTTTTACATGTTCTTGAATGCATGCATGATTTTGTACATATTATTCCATCTGCTCCTCTGGTGCTAGAAAACTATTTATCCTTCCAGTTTTATCTCAAAACATACCTTTCCTCTGAAGTCATCCCTGACCACACCCACATATAGTTTTACACTTTGTATATCCTTTCCCTTCATTAAAATAAATATGTTTTGAACCATTTACACTTGTCTCCCCACTAGACTGTAAAAAATAAAGAGAATAAATACATCATTTCAAATTTAGGTTCCTAGCACCTGAAATAAAAAATAAACTCAAAAACATGTATAACTAAATAGTTTCTGACTTCTCTATCATTTAACCTATTTGATGACTGTTTTTTGAAATTATTTCCATCTTGCTTTTATGACACCATTCTACTTATATTTTCTTCCCATCCCCCTCACAGCCAGCTTTTAGAGAAAGTTCCCTGTTTCTTTTCAAAAAATGAAATAATTCATTCCTTAAATGTTGATGTGGTGGTGGTAGGGATGCAGAGCTCTAACCTCATGTTTTCTGGCAATTTGGTCAATACTGTCACCTCTCTCACAGAGTGACAGAGATGCAAAGGATTACTCAGAGGCCTGGAAACAGTTACCCCCAGGAATAATTCTTTCAAGAGAAGAAAGATCCTGGGAATAGTCTCAAATCTGGTTTTCTCCTGAGTATGAAAACAGAACAATCATTGGTATATGCTCATGTTCCACACACATACACACAAATATTTATCAAGCTTACCATTAAACTCCATGTCCAGTTTTTCCTTACAACTTAACACTGGATACAGAAATCTCAAGAAGTCAAAAACAAAGACCAAAACAAAGTCCTCTTTTCTTGCCAAAGTGTGCATATAATTGCAGTATATTTAAGTTGGATATAAATATACATTACATACATGTCTCGTAATAACTTCGTATAGCATACATTATACGAAGTTATACGATTACAAAAAGAACAATAAGATAATTGTCATGGCAACAATCATTAGGTTTAGCTGCACCAAGGACATCTGCCCTTAGAGCCAGCATTTTTGCTGTGTTACAATTCTTTATCTACAACAGAGACTTTAGCCTGGAAAAAGTTTTCTGTGTTTCCCAAGCTTAAGATTTCTATGTGCAATTCTAAAAGACTTAGGCCCTGTGAAATACATTTGATTATAAATGTTAGTATACTCCACAAATATAATGACTTCAACTATCATTATGGATGATAATGATATAAATGAATTAATTTCACATCTAAATCTCCAGTCCAGTTCTCCCTCCTGAGCTACACAAAACTTACAGGCAACAAACCACTTGCCATTTCTCTTTGGTCACCCAATAATTCAAACTCATCATCTTATCCTTGAATTAACTTCCTTGTCTTATTTTTCTCAGTTAATTGACATAACTGTTAACACAGTGACTTAAGCCAGGACCTAGGAATAATTCTATGTTCCACCTTCTCTCTCTAATCCCCATACTCAATCAGTGAACAAATAATGCTGATTTTACCTGTCAAGTATCTTTTCTGCAACAGATCTGCTACTACTTCTTACTTTCAGGTCTCCATCATTTCTTGCCTTACCTCTTTGCTTCTTTATAGATTGCTTTACTTCCAGTTTTGTCATGTTTCTCTCCATCCTTCCTTCTGCAATCAGATTTTTCTAAAATGCCAGCCTAATTATGTCACTCATCTATGTGCAATCCATCAATAACTCCTTGTGGCTTTAGACAGACACCTAAAACTGTACCTATCCAGATTCCAACACCCCATAATTTGCCCAGTCCAGATGATTTATGGGCCAATGAAGCTATATCTTTTAATCTTCTGCTCTTTATCACTTGCAACATTTCCCATCCTTCTTCTGTGCCTGGGAAATTCCTACTTATCCTTCAAAACTCAGCTCAGAAGTTCCTTATTCAGTAATACTTCTCTAAAGAACTTAGTTCACATACTTCTATATCCCTAGACAAAAAAACACCTCAAGAGAGGAACAGAATGACTCCTCAATACCTACCTAGCACAATGTCTAACAGATAATTTTCCGTATTTAAGTACATTTTAGAAAGGGCAAAGAGGGTGCTAAGACAATATAGGTATATATGTAAGAAAATAATGTCCTAAATTAAAATTAAGAAAGCATTTTAAAAAAATAGAACAATGGAATACGCATGATCACTCAACAGGAAAAGAAACAAAGAAGTTAGAACAGATATTGTTTCACATGCCATTTTCTTGATTCTGATTGATTAACCCAAGGATAGCTAGGTGAGTAGAACAAGTCAGGAGGAAGATGGAAAGAGAAGATCAATTGACTGATCTTGGTTAATTCACAATGGAAGTAAACCATATAATTTCATTTTACTTTATGTTGTTAAGCAAAAACGTGAAAAAAAATATCTAATGTATTTCAAATCTATATCTGCACATAAAAGTGTTGGTGGTAGCAGGGAGCCATAGTGAAATTTTCCCTTTCCTGCCAATACTTTAGATTTAAAGAAAATAAATTTGTTTTCTAAAAGTTAAAACTAGTGAATTTCAGACATAATAATGAGATTAGCTATGAGAAATTTAGAAACAAAAATCAATCAAGACATTGGGATATAATAACCTGGTTTTAATTTAGAAAAGTAGCAATATTCTACTGCCCCCATGAGAGAAAATTAAGTGTGAACATTAAAATGTGAGGTCAACTTCCCTACATAAAGAAAGGTGAAAAGTCCAAAGACCGAGAAGTGAGAATGTATATCAAAAATTGTTCACTTAGGGTAAAAATATAAGTCCTTCGGAAAAATACATGTAAATTACTAAGACATCTGCTCAACTGCAACAGGGATAATTCTTCAGACCGCACTCAATCTGCATGAAATATTCATAAAACTAGCTATAAAGGAATTAGCAGAAAAATCACTCTAAAATATATTAAAAGGTAGCATAAAAAATGTGTGCGATCTCTCTTAGAAAGGTGCAGTTGAAATCTATACCAATGTATTGTTTTCACATCTACTGATTGGCAAAAACACAAAGTTTGGCAACACACTTTAATGGTTTGACTGTGAGGAAACAGGCAGGCACATGCTTTCCTTGGAACAGTATAAGTTATTACCACCACAGATAGGCAATTTGGCAATGTCTACTAAAACCACAATATAATTTGACCCAACAATCCTATCTCTAGGAATTTATCTTGCTGGTATACTTAATGTGTACAAAATGATGTATGAACTGCAAAATTGTTTGCAACAGCAAAAGATTGGAAATAACCCAAACTTCTGGAAATAAGTACTTATCAAATTAACTATGACAGAGCAATACATATATAATAGAATACTATGCTGCTCTAAAAAAATAAGAAAACATTCCATTTAGTAATACAAAAATATCTTTGAGATTTATTGTGAAAAGAAAAATACAAGGAACAAAATATAATCTCTAGTATGCTATCTTTTGTATACAATGAGGTAGAGATAAGAATATACATTTATATTTTCTTGTATATGCATACAGAAACAAGGGGGAATATCTAATAAAAGTGTTAGCGCGGCAATGACAGAGGGATTGGATGGATGAAAGTTGGCTGCAAGCAGACATTTTATTCTACACCTCTTTGTACTGTTTGATTTTTGAACCATTTAAACATTTTACTTATTTTAAAAATTAAATAGAAAACAAAATTAAAATAAGACAAAAAAATTGTACACCTTTGCACAGATCCTTCACTTCCCAAGCAGCCTTGTAAGTACTCATGGAGCTTTCTGGAAAAACTAATACCAAGAAAGTAGGTTCCCAGAGAAGATTATAGCCCTCATGTTAACACAATAAATAAATTGGAAGTATGCTTTGTATACTTTTCTAACTTAGGCATTTGAATATCATGAGTATGAGTATCTGATACTAATCAATTCAGAGATGCTAACATGATTTCATGGGCCACAGCAATAAATATGGTATATTCAATAAGATATAGCTGAGCCTATGAGTCTTTTGTGTAAATAGCTATTTACACTTAACCTGTAATAACTCAGAACACATATGGTTGTCTTTGTATGTACAAGTAAGTGCTTAATAATTGTTAGGTAGAGTTGAACAAGAACATTTTTGCATTTTAAATACTGATATAGTTGCAATGTAAAAGACTGAACTATAAACTCAAATGGATTGTACATTTAAAACTGCTTCCACTTCAATGCAGAAGACATTGAAGAGTGAAAACATAGGCTTTACTTACTTAAATTTAACCATGTCTGACTTGCTTTCTTTTAAACTATTCTTTATTCTGGCCTCCACAACCTCCTTCCCTCTTTCTTTGCCGTTTAGATGAAATCTAAACTCCATTTTCATTATTATTAAGGTCTGTCTTCCTTTAATCCTTATTTAGAGCAAGTTATAGAAATCTGTCTTCTTATTTTTATAGAAAATGGCAAAAATAAACCTTCTCATGGTAAATGATTAAATACAAAGTATTCATATAATTGCAACTAGTTATTAATAACTAATTAGTATAACTTGTATGCCTAATTATTACTCAGCTCAGTTGTGTATAATAACCTCAAATTTACAGCAAGTTAAACCCCTACAATTATAAAACTTGAATAAATCTTATTAAGATGATCTTTGAGTCAAAATGCCTATTCTTTATAAAATGGGTTTTGGGGTGTGGGAGTAAAAGATGCTTCTTGTCTGGGCCGGCCCGGTGGTGCATTGCTACAGTGCGCCGCTTGGGAGTGCGGCAGTGCTCCCGCCGAGGGTTCGGATCCCACATACAGACCGGTTCTCACTCACTGGCTGAGCGAGGTGCGGGCGCGACACCGAGGGTTGCGATCCCGTTGCCGGTCCTGGTCCGGTACGGGAGCGACACTGAGGGTTGTGATCTGTTGCCAGTCACGAAAAAAGACAAAAACGAAAAAAAGAAAAAGATGCTTCTTGTCTGATGCTAAAAAATTCTTTTAAGATGCTTGGGGGACAAGACCCCTAATACCTATGGACATACCAAACAAAACCCTGCATGAGATAAGAAGTTTGTCAGCACAGCACAACATCTAATTTCATCTGCTGACTTTGAATTCCATGAGGATACTCCTATAGTTTACTGATGGACAAAAGGGCCACAAGGCTACTCAGACCCATTCTGTCTCCCACAGTGAGGTTTTCATTCTTTGTTGATATTAAGCATGGTAGGAGACAAGAAAAAAGACTGTTTTCTTCTTTCTTACCTCTTCCATAAGCCTTCAGCAATAACTAAAAATGCTGCCTTTGCTATATACAACTCAAATAAAAATATTTGACTATGGAAAGTCCATGCAAATTCTGATTTTAGCTAAGATGACTAATCCTTTTATCCTTAAAAAAAAAACCCTTTCCTGTTGTTTTTTGTTTGTTTGTTTGCTTTGGGGTTTTTTTTCTTTTTCTTTTTTTTGTCCTTTTTGAGACCGGCCGCACCGCGCTCAGCCAGTGAGCGCTGTGAACGCACCAGTCATCCCTATATAGGATCCGAACCCGCGGCAGGAGCGCTGCTGCGCTCCCAGTGCCACACTCTCCCGAGTGCACCACGGGCTTGGCCTAGTTTTTTTTTTTTTAACTACTCCTGCTTTAGTGCCTTAATATGTGTCTAGTTCACCTACTGGGAAAATTCAAAATTGCTTAATTCTTCCTTTTCCCATCTCTCTCTGCCCCTCTCTTTATTAATCCAATAAGACAGACATGAGAAGGGAAAAATATAAATAAACACCATAATTTTTAAAAGCCCAAGCTTCCATAATAGGTCAGCATTCCTTTAGAAAAATCACTGGGGTAAAACTGTCTTTACTCGATGAAAGTTAAGAAAATTAATTAGGCTTTTGTAATTGTAATATAAGGTGGAACTGAATGAGAATGATGAAAGGTTTCCAATTATAACACTTCAAAAATTCACTTTTCAGGCTGGCTGGTGGCTCACTTGGGAGAGTGCGGCACTGGTAGCGTGGAGGCCGTGGGTCCGGATCCTATATAGGGAGGGCCAGTGCTCTCACTGGCTGAGTGTGGTGTAGACCACACTGTGCCGAGGGTTGTGATCCCCTTCCTGGTAAAAAAAAAAACCTTCACTGCTCATTTTAATAAATTTCATGTATACTATATTTAAACTATTATAATTGCCAAATTCATGAGGCTAAAATAATGAAATTGATTATTTAGTATCTCTAATTGGCAGGGAAATTATATAAATATTCAACATCTCATAATAGAAAAGTTATCTGTTCTTTCCAAAGCCCATGCTAACTTGCTTACATCAAATGCCAAAGGCACTAAGACCCATATTTATGATTATCACAATTGCCACAAACTGTGTCTTAACTTGAGATTTTCCAAAAAGAATTAGCAAATTATCACTAAAAAGTAATATACACAATTAATTTAATGAGTTTAAAAAGTATTCTTAAACATAATGAAACTGAGTAATTTCTGGTTATTCCAAATTCCATAGGGTCATAATTTTTACTTATATTATCTATAACATTTTTGCTCATATTATTCTTTTTTTTTTTTTTTTTTTTTTTTTTTTTTTTTTGT
>NW_007728128.1:691114-698822 GCF_000696425.1 Galeopterus variegatus | reverse complement strand
AATAAATTGTGTGAAAAGCAAGTAAAACATACTGCAAAAGAGCAATTTTTTTAGAAAAGAATTATGAAATCTGTTTATCTTCTAAATAATGGAATAAGCTAAAGCAAATTATATTTTAATTTACTTATATTACACCAAAATGCAACATTAAATAACCCACTTTCTCAAACTGTGAGATAAACATAAATAACTATGAAAAAAAAAGTGTTAGACATAATTAGGCGAAAGTCTCAACTAATTCCAGCAAACAGTCTCCCCACTCCCCCCCAAAAATGTTTTGATCTATCAGGCAAACTTACAATTTCATTTTTACTTAATGGTTATAGTTAAATGTGAACAAAACTTCAAAACTTTGCTCAGGAGACCCAGATACCAGATCCTACAACACTATGTGAGACATTATCTCAGATTACATTTTTATTGGAAGTTAGAGGCTGAAATAGCACCAGGAATTACCTTTAACATATATATAATGCCACAGTTATCTAACACTACAACCTATGTCATCTAATTTAATCATCAGAACAACCCTATAATTCAATTTGAAAAAAGAATAAACAAATGTGACACATGCCCCAGTTCGTGGAATACTTAAGTGGCAAGGTGTGAATTTAGGAGCTAGAACTTAAAGTTTCGGCCTTTATATCTCATGATCTTTTATTGCATGCTCATGTTCTATTCCTTGAAGGCCATTCCCAGACTGCTTCTGAATGGTACCATAGTTCCTTAAACACATCTGATCCACTAGAATTTAGAGTTGTGAAGTTTATGAAGAAATGCTTTGTAATAGTTTATCTGTAAATCTCCTTAGCAGTTCTAATCAGCGTAAACTCTAAGACCATACAGGCGTTCAGGCTACTCTCAGATGTGACCATCTGGAAACTACCCAATTTCAATGTTACTATCTGTATTAGACCATTTTCTGTCACTTATAACAGAATACCTGAAATTGGGTAATTTATAAAGAAAAGAGATTTATTTCTTACAGTTTTGGAGACAAGGAAATCCAAGGTTGAGGGGCTGTATCTGGTAAAGTCCTTTTTCTTGTAAGGATTCTCTGCAGAGTCCCAAGGCAGTGTAGAGTTTCATATGGCAAAAGGTCTAAAGGCATGTTAACATGATCACTTGCTCTCCTTATAAAGCCACCAGTGCCACTCAAATGGATCTCAAAAGCCCCAACTCTCAACACTGCCACATTGAGGATCAACATTTCACATGAGCTTTGGAGGAGACAAACACTCAGACCATAGCACTGTCTAATGGTAATACTGCATGTTCAGGTAATCAATAAGTATGTCTCAAACCTTTTGGTTTCAGGACCACTATGTATTTATAAAAAGTATTGAGAATCCCAAAGAGTTTTTGTTTATGTAGTTATATCTATTAATATTCACTCTGTTGGAAATTGAAGCTGAGAAAGTTTAAAAGTATTTTAGGTCACTTTAAAATAAAAATAAAAATCCATTGTATATTAAGATAAATAATATATTTATATAAAAATATTTAGTAAGAATAGTGGCACTGATTTACAATTTTGCAAATCTCTATAGTAAGTGGCTTAATAGAAGAGAAGACAGCTAAATTCTCATATATGATTCAGAAGTCAATCTACTGCATTACATTAAAGTATGTTTTGTAAATGTATTACATATGCTCAAAAGTTAAGGAGACATGGAAGATAGATAAAAAAGACCCAAATCAAACTTCTAGAGATGAAAACTGCAATGTGTGAGGTGAAAAATATAACTGATAAAATTAATAGCAGATAAGATATTACCAAAGAAAAGATTTTTAAACTTAAAGACACGGCAATAGAAAACTCCAAAATTAAACACAAACAGAAAAGTGGATTTCCAAAAGTAACAAATAGAGCATCGGTAAGCTGTGGGATAACTACAAGTGGCCTAATACACATGAAATTAGATTCCCCAAATGAGAGGAGAAAGAGAGAGAGAGAACGATTTGACAATTTGAAAAAATATTTGAAGAAATAATGGCCAAATGTCTCCAATTTTTTAATGAAACATATAAACCCACAGATCTAAGAAGTTCAAGCAGTCCAAACACAGAAAACATGTGGGAAAAAAGTAAACCTATTAAAATGCTACAAGAATATTGACAGCAAGTTATTGAGCATGTATGGAGGAAGGGGTTAATGGAAACTCAAACTGTACTTTCTGTTCAATTTTGTTGTGAAACTAAAACTGCTCTAAAAACTAAAATCTATTTTAAAAATCTATGGTAAGCAATATTTCAGCAAGGTTGCAGAATATAAGATCAATATAAGATCACTGATGGTAAGCAATATTTCAGCAAGGTTGCAGAATATAAGATCAATATAAAATTGCTTTTCTATATAAAAGCAATGAATAATCAAAAATTGAAATAAAAATACTATTGAAAACATCATCGAAAATAGGTAATAGGGATAAATCTGAGAAAAATGTAAAGTATCAGTATGCTGAAAACTAGAAAATACTATAAAAAGTAATTAAAGATAATCTAAAAAAGTAAAGAGACATATTATGCTCACATGTCAGAAAAATCAGTACTGTTAAGATGCCAATTCTCTCAAATTGGTATATAGATTAGATATAATCCCAATAAAAATCCCATGTGATATTTTGTAGAAATTGACAAATTGATTCTAAAATTCATATGAAATTCAAATGACATAGAATAGCCAAAACAACTTTGAAACAGAATAAAGTTGGAATACTAAAATTTCATAATTTCAAGACTTGTTATAAAGCTATA
This sequence comes from Galeopterus variegatus, assembly GCF_000696425.1. Lineage (NCBI taxonomy): Eukaryota > Metazoa > Chordata > Mammalia > Dermoptera > Cynocephalidae > Galeopterus > Galeopterus variegatus. The sequence continues at coordinate 696,065 of NW_007728128.1, read as the reverse complement.
GTATTTAAGACTCTGTGTATTGGCATCAAAATTGAAAAATAGTGCAGTGGAAGAAAATAGAGTCAGAAATTAACCCAAAAATATATGATTTAATTATTTTTCACAAAGGTGTAAGGGCAATTTAGGAAGAAATGTTTGTTATCATATGGATATACAATTCTATATCATGTGTGAAAATAAAGCTTTCTTCTATAACTTACACAATATATAAAAATTAATTCAAGGTGGATTGTATATTTAAATTTAATATAAAAGAAAAACCTTTGTTATTTTGGTTTAGGCAAATACATCCTAGATATGACACCAAAAGAATGATCTAGAGGGGGAAAAGAACAAATTAACTTCCTCAAAATAAAAGACTTCTACTTTTTCAAAGACATTGTTAAAAGAATGAAAAGACAAGCCATACACTAGGATAAAATACTCACAAAGTATATATCTGATAAAGGACTTGTACCCAGAATATAGAAACCTAAAGGACAATAATAAGAAAACAAACACCACAATATAAAATGGGAGAAATTATTTACACACTTTACCAAAGATATAGAGGTGACAAATAAATGCATGAACAGATGTTCAGCTTCTTTATCATTAGGGAAATACAAATTAAAGCCACAATTAGGTACCACTGAAAACACTAGAATAGCCAAAATTAAAAACAGTAATCATAACAAGCATTGGTGATGATGTGGAGGAAATAAAACTCACATACATTGCTGTTGGGAATGTAAAATGGTACAACCACTTTTTTTTTTTGGCAGTTCCTTAAACAGTCAAAATACATCTACGATATGATCCACCTATTCCTGTTAGGCATTTCCCTGATTAGATACTTTTTTTTTTTGGCAGTTCCTTAAACAGTCAAAATACATCTACGATATGATCCACCTATTCCTCTGTTAGGCATTTCCCTGATTAGATACTTGTTTTATATCCTTACACATTTCTCTTTATTTTTTTCAGAAAGAAACAATGTCAGAGACCTACCAAATTATTAATTTGTATGTCCATACAAAAATCTTGCACTCAAATGTTCAGACTCCAAATCTGAAAACAACCCAAATATCTTTCAACAGATAAATAGACAAACAAATTTTGGTGCACATACAACATAATATTACTCATGAAAAAAGGAATGAAGTATTACATACTACAACATAGGACAGAGGGAAGGAGGCAGAAAGAGAGCATACTATATAATTTATATCAAATTCTAGAAAATGTCTACAGTGACACAAAGCAGATCAGTGGTTGCCTAGGGACCAAATGGTGGGACAGGGAATGATGGGAGAAAGAGATTAAAAGGAGTGATGGGTATGCTCATCTTCACTGTAGTGATGATATCACAGGAGTATACATGATTCAAAACTGTACAAATGTTATACTTTAAATATGTGTGGTTTATTATATGTCAAGTATTCCTCAACAAATATGTTTTTAAAAAATGGATTTCCTAACATAAACCATCAAACTTGACTATACATTTGCTTCCATCTTGAAAATATTTTTGACACAACTTTGAGAGGTAAACAGTAATTATTAAGAACTAAAAGCCTTCCCACATGAAAACATTTACAAATGTTTAAAAGTGTAACTTTCTGTTACCATGACGACACAGGAGCTCCATAAAATGTTTTTTTAAATAGTTCTTTTCTATTATGTATTTCTGCAAGATTGGATACTTGTATTTATATCCTTACACATTTCTCTTTACTTTTTGCAGGAAAAAACAACGTCAAAGACCAATCAATGGCATCAAACAAGAAAATTTTAAAAGTCCAATAATAAAAAAGTTAACAGTCTCATTTATGCACTTGATGACTTTAGTACTAACTATATAAATAATAATTACAATAAAAGTAAAAAATGATCTGTACACAAATTAAATTAAATCTTTTATTACATTTATAATTAATTATAATTTATCAAATTATATATATCATATATAATTTATATTATATATTATATTTATAAGTTAGATTATATTTGCTGAAAGGGGAAATATATATTGGTTAGTAGTCTCAGAATCCCTCTCTAAGGTGAAATATCTTTTCACGGTAGTGTACCTTACAACAAAGAATTTATTCTTAGTTATTTATATTAATTATTTTTATTTGAACAAAAATTAAAAAATAGAATCATCACTACAGCAAAAACAAAGTTAACTTGGATTATTTAGAATTCAATACCATCCTCACATGAAAAGTAAATGTGTGCTTAAAAACTGAAATTTTAAAGTTTAAAATGTTGTACTTGCAATTGTAAGACCTGGATTAAGATCAAATGTGTAGCATACATCTACAAAAAAATGAAAACAAACTATTCAAAATGACTCATGCTATGTCATATATTTTTTTTTTTAATTCTCAACTATGGGTCTAGGCTCAAATTAGCATAACACTAACACTGAAAATTGGTTAATTCAGGTTCCATTTCTGAAGTACAATGACTCACTTTTAGGACTAGCATGATTTACAAATTGAATTCTGCACAGGTTAGCTCCTTGTATAATCACAATAAATCCATGATGAAATCAGACAAAACTTTTAGATGATATCTCTTTTTGTGCTCAGTTGACTCAGTCCTCTCAGTCCTCACACACATCACTGTTATTGAGAGAGACACAAAGCTTGAGTCTCAGGGCTTTCCTTTAAATTATGAGGGAAGCTCTCTCTGCTCCACCATTTTCTGCCATGAGATGATAGCATTGCAGTAAAGCCATCACCAAAGAAGACCCTCACCAGAGGTGTCCCTGGACTTTGGACTGCGCAGCCTCTGAAACTTCTGCCTATGAAGGACAAGCCAATTGGAGATCTGCTGGCTTGCAAGAGCAAGGGGAAATATTTCCTGATAATACCTTAGGAGGAGTCCACAACATTTTTCTCACTCTACATTACTGAAAGTCCACAATTATATTACAACTTTTAATAGGCCCAAGCCCCAGCAAGGCTTGCCCACTGCATGAGCAAGAGCCAAGGTGGCAGTGTCCCATGCACACCACCAGGGGCCCAGACCCAAGCACCAGAAAGGCCCACCCACCACCCAAGCAGGAAACAACATGAGTGGTGTCCCACACGCACCTCCAGGGGACCAAACGCTACCCCCAGAAAGGCCCACCCAGTGCCCAAGCAGAAGCCAATATAGTCTACCAAAGTCACTGCCACACCTACTGCCACTACAAGAATGGCACACCACCACAATAGCAGCCAGGGCCACCCTACAGGCAGCCCACTGCACACTTGATTACATTGCTACAAGAAGAATAACCAGTGGAGCCAAAAATTAGAGGAGGAAGTCTTTCTTCTCATAGTCCTCTCCAGAGTAACAGAAGAAACAAGTGCTCTACCAGATAACCAAACATCAGTGAAAAAATAATATAACTACAAATAAAAAAGAAGATATGAGACCACCAAAGGAATACACTAATTCTCAAGTACCATACCCCATAGAGCAAGAAACCCTTGAGATGGCTGAAGAGGGATTCTGAGCAACAAAGAAAAACAAAGAGAGAAGAGAACACTCAATTAGAGAACTCAATGAAACAAGAAAAAATAAGGAATACACTAATTCTCAAGTACCATACCCCATAGAGCAAGAAACCCTTGAGATGGCTGAAAAGGGATTCTGAGCAACAATCTTAAGAAAAACAAAGAGAGAAGAGAACACTCAATTAGAGAACTCAATGAAACAAGAAAAAATAATCCAGGATATGAAGGAGAAAATTTACAAAGAGATTAATATATTAAAAAAGAATGTAACTGAATTCCTAGAACTGAAGGATTCACTCAATGAAATAGAAAACACAACAGAGAGCTGGAGCAGCAGGCTACAGGAAGCAGAAGAAAGAATTTCAGATCTCAAAGAGGTCTTTTCAAAACAACCCAGGCAGAAAAAAAAAAGGATAAAACTTTTTTAAAAAATGAAGAAAATCTAAGAGAGCTAGCAGACAACCTCAAGCACACAAATATCTGAATTATGGGTATTCCAGAAGGGGAGGAGAAAATAAAAGGCATTGAAAAACTATTCAAGGAAATAACAACAGAAAACTTCCCAGGTATAGGGAGGATGCAGACCTTCAGATACAGGAAGCCAAAAGATCATCAAAGAGATTCAATCCAAAAAAATCCTCTCCAAAAAACATTATAGACAAACTGGCAAAGCTCAAAGACACAGAGAATTCTAAGGGCAGCAAGAGAAAAGTGTCAAATCACCTATAATGGAGTCCCCATCAGACTAATAGTAGACTTCTCAATTGAAAACATACAAGCCAGGAAATCAGTGGTTGCTAAGGTATGGGAGTAGAAAGAAGGATTGACTACAAAGCATAATATAACATTAGGGGGAGATGGAAATATTTTACATCTTGATTAACACTGACAAATATAAAAATTTATCACTAGCTTCCAGTCAAGATGGCAGAACAGACAGTCCGCATCATCATTCTCTCCCACAAATCAAACAATTTACAACTATAAAAAGGCAATGACAGCCAAGCTGGGACCACTAGAGCTCAGGAGAAGAGGAGAAGAGACCTATGGAGTGCATGAAGGCAGGAGAAGCTACGATGACAGAAAGAAAGAACCACTCTGACCATTTCGAGTCCCCAACACTTCAAGTCTAGAGCTGGTGAGTGCACAGAGCAGGAGCTGGCAAAGGCCACAACTGAGCCCTTTGGATGAAGTTGCTTGGAGGTGGCAGGGGAGAAGAGGGCCTTGGTGGACCCCAGGCCAGCAAGACTACTCATAGGGTTCCTGTGGATCCACATAATAGCAAGGAAGCCACAACAACTGAAAATAGGAGCCACTCAGAGGTTGGTGAGTCATTGCAAGGAACCAGTGCATGGCCCAAACAATGGGAAGTGTTTGCAGCATGGGCGGTAGGGGACTCAGGCCCACTGGGAGAAGACTGGGGCACAGCAAGGACAGCTGATCTGTACCCCAGTCAGTGC
>NW_007728128.1:688303-690997 GCF_000696425.1 Galeopterus variegatus | reverse complement strand
GGAGTCCCCATCAGACTAATAGTAGACTTCTCAATTGAAAACATACAAGCCAGGAAATCAGTGGTTGCTAAGGTATGGGAGTAGAAAGAAGGATTGACTACAAAGCATAATATAACATTAGGGGGAGATGGAAATATTTTACATCTTGATTAACACTGACAAAATATAAAAATTTATCACTAGCTTCCAGTCAAGATGGCAGAACAGACGGTCCCCATCATCATTCTCTCCCACAAATCAAACAATTTACAACTATAAAAAAGCAATGACAGCCAAGCTGGGACCACTAGAGCTCAGGAGAAGAGGAGAGGAGACCTATGGAGTGCATGAAGGCAGGAGAAGCTACGATGACAGAAAGAAAGAACCATTCTGACCATTTCGAGTCCCCAACACTTCAAGTCTAGAGCTGGTGAGTGCACAGAGCAGGAGCTGGCAAAGGCCACAACTGAGCCCTTTGGATGAAGTTGCTTGGAGGTGGCAGGGGAGAAGAGGGCCTTGGTGGACCCCAGGCCAGCAAGACTACTCATAGGGTTCCTGTGGATCCACATAACAGCAAGGAAGCCACAACAACTGAAAATAGGAGCCACTCAGAGGTTGGTGAGTCATTGCAAGGAACCAGTGCATGTCCCAAACAATGGGAAGTGTTTGGAGCATGGGCGGTAGGGGACTCAGGCCCACTGGGAGAAGACTGGGGCACAGCAAGGACAGCTGATCTGTACCCCAGTCAGTGTAGAACCACTCAGTGGAGACTGGTCAGGAATACAGGACAGCAGGGGGTGCAGTTTGATGAAAAGACTCAGGCCCAGACCAGAGTTTCTACACAACCCAGGTGTACCAGATCTCACAAGACTCAGAAGTATCTACAAAGTCAACCATTAATACCTGAGCTGCACAAAAAGCCTTCCCCAGAAGCAAAACTTTCCCCAGCAGCAAAGTGACAATTTAGCTCAACCACAGAGCTCAAGTGCTGGTCCCCAAAGGAAGTTCCCCTATTTTAGAAGTAAGCAAAGGACAACAAATTAGTTCTAGTGCAGAGCTTAAGTGGTAGAAACAACAAATAATCCAACACAGAACTGGTAAAAAAACAAAATATCCACAGACCAGAGATATTTGATATTAACTAGTAAAGGTCTCACATCACTGAAGAACATCTATAAAACCTAAAACGACTGGAAGTGTCCTGGGCTACCAAGCGATGGAGCGGGGAGGGCTGGGGAGGCCAGCCATGCCCCCTGACACAGGTAAGCAGCCCTGCGACAATCATCAAGCCACTGCAGGAAGAGCCCTGGGTTTTCCCAGGCAAAGGTGGTGGGGGGCCAAGGGCCTCAGCCACACACCCATGACACCCACAACCAGCCCAGTGACAACCACTGAGTCACCACATGAAATGCCCCAGGCTCCCAAGCTGGGGCAGTGGGGGGCGAGGGCTTATGCTACAACCCCCAGACATCTGCACCCAGCCCAGCAATGACCAAGCCACCATTGGAAACACTCTGGTCTTCCCTGCAGAAATGAGGGGATGCAACAGGCCTCAATCCTGGCCCTCATCCTTCCTCCTACTCCCACCCTATTTCCTTTTTCCTTCCTCTCTCCCCCTCCCCACAACTGCTCTGCAACAACGTCATAGAGTGTAAAAAATATATTAATAAATAAACTTTTAAAAAGATAAAGAAAACATACAGGCCAGAAGAAAAAGGGATAACAATTTTAAAATGCTAAAAGAAAAAAATTTACAGCCAAAAATTATCTACCCAGCAAGTTCATCCCTCAGTAATGAGGGAAAAATATTTCCCAGACAAACAGAAATTATGGGAATTCACACCCACACAACCAACACTGCAATAAATTCTCAATGGAGTCCTGAATTCAGAATCTGAAAAATGATAATCACTATCATGGATACACAAGAAAAAGCAAAACCTGACAATAAAAGAAAAATGTAAATGAGAAAGAGAAAGAAGCTAAATCATGTCACCTCAAAAATCCAACTAACACTGAAGACGAAAAATAAAAGGGGAAGAAAGGAACAAAAGATAATTTAATCATCTAAACAAAAAACAACAGGAATAAAGCAATACCAGTCAATAACAACCCTAAATATAAATGGATTAAACTCCCCATTCAAAAGACACAGACTGACTGGATAAAAAAGCTCAACCCAACTATATACTATCTTCAAGACACTCACCTCACCTGTAAAGATGCAAAGAGAATAAAAGTGAAGGGATAGGAAAAGATACATCATGCAAATGGAAACCCAAAATGAGCAGGAGTAGCTACTCTTGTATCAGATAAAACAGACTTTAAACCAAAAAACATAAAAAGAAACAGAGAAGGCCACTATATAATGATAAAAGGATCTATCCAGCTAGAAGACATAACAATCATAAATATGTATGCATCCAACACAGGAGCACCCAGATATAAAAAGCAAACACTCTTAAAACTAAAAAAAGAGATAGACTCTAATACAATAATGGTGGGTAACCTGAACACCCCTCTTTCAGCACTAGACAGATCTTTCAGGCAACAAATCAAGAAACACCGGATTTAAACCACACTTTAGACCAACTGGACCTGGCATATAACTACAGAACATTTCATCGAACAACTGCAGAATATACATTCTTCTCATCAGCATATGGAACATTCTGTAGGATAGATAACATAGTAGAGGTCACAAATCAAGTCTCA
>NW_007728128.1:686455-687381 GCF_000696425.1 Galeopterus variegatus | reverse complement strand
AGAGATACTTGCACTCTAACGTTTATCACAGCTCTATTTACAATAGCCAAATGGTGGAACAAATGTAAGTATCCATCAATGGATGACTGGATAAGGAAAATGTGGTATATATATACAATGAAATACTACTCAGCCATAAAAAAGAATGAAATTCTGCCATTTGCAGCAACATGGATGAGCCTGGAGAAAGTTATGTTACATGAAATAACTCAGACCCAGAAAGATAAATACTGCATGTCCTCACTCATAACTGGATTCTAAGAAAAAGGAAAGAAAGGAAGGAAGTAAGGATGGAATACAATAATAAGTGGAACTTTCAGAAGGAGAGAACAAACTTAAGTATACTAGAGATGGAGGGGAGAAACGGAGGGATGTTGGGGACTGACAGGTCAGGTAAGGGGCACAAAGAAAAATTACTAGTAGTAATAATGAATATGCTAACTAAAAAGCAATTAATTAAGTAGGAAAGACAACTAAGTTATAATTTGGTATGTAAGTTTGTGTGTTTCCAAATGAACTACCTTTAAAATATTTAGGAATATTACATAATCATCTTTAATGAAAAAAATAGCAATTTCTTATTTTCTCCTTAGTGGATGTTATCACAAAATAGAATGAGGTACATGGATTCTCTATCCTCCACACAAAGTAAATACTATGCCTAATTAAGAACAGTTCATACTGTTCATATGCCCTCTAAGGATCTGAGCAATGACTATCATCCGATATACAAACAAGTTGAAAAATATTCTCTGTATACACAATCACTGTGACAGTTGTTTGTAGCAATCAGCTTCACAATTCTATGTCTAAAAGGTGCTTTAACATTCTTTTTATTTGTTTCCATGCCCTTAATGTAAAATGCAGACTGAAACCAAAAAATCACAAGTGTACAATTCAAGGAGTTTTGACAAACACCTGTATCT
>NW_007728128.1:681305-686204 GCF_000696425.1 Galeopterus variegatus | reverse complement strand
AGACTGAAACCAAAAAATCACAAGTGTACAATTCAAGGAGTTTTGACAAACACCTGTATCTGCGTATCAACAAACCTATCAAGATAGGAACATATTCCTCACCTCAAAAGCTTCCCTCAAGCCCACTCTTACGTGTTCTTCACTCCCATTCCTCTGTATAACCATTTATTTGTACTCTTCACCAGAGATAAGTTTACAAGTTCTGGAACTTCATATAAATAGAATAATATAGTGTACATTCTTGGAGGTCTGGTCTCCTTTTCTTCTGTTTAGTTGGATGACAAAGCTTTTGTCAGATATGTATTTTGTGAATATTTTAGCCCCGTTTGTGGATAACTTATTCACTTTTTAAACAGGGTCTTTGTATCTAGTTTTAATGAAGTCTAATTCATATAATCTATATTGTTGGCATTTGGTATCTTGACTAAATCCAAGTTACAAAGAGAGTCTCTTATGTTTTCATGACTCTTAAAGAAGTTTAAAAGAACATATTTTAAAATATTTACTTGCATAGTTACCATTTCTGCTCCTCTTCACTTCTTCCTATACATTCAAGTTACCATCTGTTGTCAATTCCCCTGAGCCTGAAAATTTTCCTTTAACTTTTCTTGTAGTGCAGATCTGCCCTCCACAAATTCACTCAGTATTTTTAAGTAAAAATATCTTTCTTTAATCTTCAAGTTGAAGAGTATTTTTACTGGATATAGAATTTGAGACTGACAGATTTTTTTTCTTTCAACATTTTAAATATGTTGTTCCATTGTTTGCTGCACTCCTTTGTTTCTGATAAAAAATCAGCAGTAACTTATAGCATCTTTTCGCTGTATATATTGTGCTATTTTTCTCTAGCTTCTTTCAATATTTTTCCTTCATATTTGGTTTTCAGGAATTAGCCTATGATGCACCTAGTGTGGTATTCTTTGTATTTATCCAGTTGCAGTTTCTTGAACTTTTTGGATAAGAAAATCAATTGTTTTCATAAAAATTGAGACTATTTTGGCTAGTATGTCTTAAAGAACTTTTTCTGCTCTATTTTTTCTCACTTCTTTTTCTGAGATGGCAAATACACATATGTAAGACCTTTAATATTATGCCACAGGTCACTAAGAATCTATTCATTTTTTAACATTTTATTCTTTTTGTTCTTCAGAATGAGTAATTCCTATTGATTTCTCTTCATGTTAATTAATCATTTCTCCTGTCATTCCTGACCTGTTTTTAAGCCCATTCAACTGATTTTTTATTTTAGGTTTTGTACTTCCTACTTCTAAAATTTCCATTTCTAAAATACACTTTCTATTTCTCTGCTATGATTCCCCATCTTTTCACTAATTTATATAGTCCTATATACCTGAAAGCCCTACATCAACATTCTTGTCACCAATTCCAAGATCTGGTTCATCTCATAATGAATTTCTACTTCTAATGAAGTTTTTTTCTTCATTATGGCTAATATTTTTTTGTTTCTCCACATATCTAGTAAATTTTGATTGTGTGATGTAAATTGTGGAGGATTCTTTATAGAGACTCCAGATTCTATTATCATCCTCTGAAGAGGCTGATGTGCATTCTACGAGATAGTTAACTTGGCTAAATTAAAACTCTTGTCTTTCTTACTTTGGGCAGTATCTGAAATCCCTGCAACAGTCCTTATAATCTTCCACCTGTTGCTTTCCACCAGACCTTCTAGAGGATAGAATACTGTGTATAGGACAGAGGTCAACCAAGAATTTGGCAGAATTTACACACAACTTTCTCCTAGATTTCAGACGTCCTACACTATGCATCCTTGGGTGCCAAACCATAAAAACCCAAGTATCCCCCCTAGTTTCTGAAAAACTTTCTGTCTACTCTTTGTCACTATCCTGTCTTTCCAATGCTTTCTTTTATTTATATTTGACATCTGCTCACAGGTTAGTCTTCTATATTACTATACTTACTATTAGTAAAAGTCTAACATTTGTTTATAACATTTTAACATTTCCCAAATAAATATCCCTCTAAAATTGTGTTATTTAATCATAAATTTGTTTTTATTTTTTTAAAAAAGAACACAATAGCAAAGGAGAAAATTATTTATTAAATGTCCCATTCTGATTTTTCTAAACAAATGTGTTATATTAAATATACTTAAGCATCTGAACACATGTTTTTTTTTTTTACTTTTCATCCAGACAGATTGATTAGATTGATTGTCTAATCATGGGCTAACTTATGCAGGAGTCACCAAGAGGAACTTTCTAAACAAATGTGTTATATTAAATATACTTAAGCATCTGAACACATGTTTTTTTTTTTTTACTTTTCATCCAGACAGATTGATTAGATTGATTGTCTAATCATGGGCTAACTTATGCAGGAGTCACCAAGAGGAACTTACACATTCATCCTGAAGCTCTCTGTAACATTTAATATCAGCCCGAATGTTTTTACAGTATTTTTATGACAGTCATTTCAGATATCTCCAACTGAAAAAAATAAATCTGTCTCTCCAGTTTAAGAAGCACTATATTTTACTCTACCACATTGCAGAATGCAATTTACTGTCACAGTAAAGAAATGGCATACCAATGAAATGAGAACATAATTATTTTTACTTTTCTTAGAATATGAAGCAAGCTATCATTTAAACCTTACCTCAGATTTGTTACATTTAACAAGTTCTCTTAAGAGGGCAGCAGCAAAGCTATAAAGTTATAGAATGGCTATATTCCCTGAGGGTTTGTTTAAGTTTAAAAGTAAGATAAGAACAGTAAAGAAATATTATACAATCAAGTAAAGAATGCTCAGCATAACCATTATGCATTTAGCAGTAAATACATTTGAATAAAAACTATTTGAAACTGTGTGTATAGTATACATAGTTAATGTCTACAAATATTAAATATTTCTCCCATTTCACATGGCATATTTTAATTCTTATACAACTCAAAACAATTCTGTTATTTAGAAGAGCACAGACTTTATACAATTGTGAAGAAAATACCTCCATACTCCCCTAGCAGTGATCTAACCCCAAAGTATATCTACAATATATACTATACAAATAAAAAATCTCCTGCCCACAGTTCTCTCACATAATTTTCCATCATAGCACTTACTCCAAGTTTTTATAATATTTTTGTTTGTATGTTGGCTTCTCTGGCTTCCATTTATTCTATTTCTCATTTAGCTCCTATAGTTCAGGGGCCGTATTTATTTCATGCAACACCGCATACTCAATGCTTGGCTCAGTTTCTGGCACATAATAGACATCTAATAAATATGTGTTGAATGAATAAATAACTAAATGTATGAATACATGGCTGAAATGCATACCTGCTCATTTCTTACACATCCCTCTTCCAAATAAACTTACTACATAACTTTGATCATACAAAATATATGTGAATTTAGTGAGTGTCACTAAACTTAAAACTTTCATAATATAGAATATTCTTTAAGAGTTACAACTATATTTTTTCCTGTAATTTCTGACCATTGTTGTACAAAATAACCAATTTACATAACTCTTTAAAATATTCATGAATGTTTCAAAATTAGACCAAGGAATCACATATTTCTAATAATTACAATCAGTGATGACATAATTAATTTTAGGTAAACTTATCCCTAACTGGAAAGTCTTGACCTTTAAACTCATATAGGCAAATAGTCAAGAATTGACCACAAAGTCCCAACTCCACTGAAGAAGTTGAACAACTAAAGAGAAAGTCAGCAAAGTATATTTTATGTAGCAATCATTAAGTGTTTGCTACTTTCATAATTTTGCCAGTGACATAATTTTGTTCTCCTCTTTATATAAAAATAGCTAATTATCCATAAAAATACTACTTGATTCTCATTTATCATTGTTGAGGGGGTTAATTAAGAGAAATATGAGTATTTCTAATACTAACTTGCTCAAATAATTTTTCTTAAATTAGCCAAAATAAAAAAAAAAAACCACTCTGGAAAACATCAGTTTCTTAAAAAGTTAAATATACATATAACCTATCACCCAGCAATTATATTCCTAATTAATTATCCCAAAGAAACAAAAATATGTGTCTACAAAAGGCCTTATATAAAAAGTTTTATAGTAGCTTCATTCATAATAGCCAAAAACTGCAAATAATCCAGATATTCATCAAGAGAAGAATGGACAAATAAATGTGTTTTGCTTTTATAAATATTATTGGGGAATAAGATGTAACAATGTACTGATAAAAGCAACATCATAAACAGATCTCAAAAAAAATTATGCTGAGTGAAAGTAGCCAAACTGTACATAATGTGTGATTCTATTTACTTGAAATTCTAGAACAGACTAGAATATTATGATAGATATTTGCTTCTGTGGGGAAGATTGACTAAAAAGGGACACAAGGAAACATAATGACATGATGGGAATGTTCATTCTTGATATGCATTAATCAAATCTGATTGATGAGTAAACATAATATCTGAGTATTTCACTGTATAAAGATTATAGCTCAATTAAAAAATTGTTAACCAGATTACTATATAATAGAGCATTATTTTGTGATTAGAAATTTTTAATCATAACATTAAATATAAAATATAAAAATTAAAAATAATACTTATAACATACTTTTTATCTACGTTATGCTGAGAAAAGAAAAAGCATTCATTACTACTCACTCCACTTTAAAGAAACAGAACTATGTATTCATCATTTTCTAGAAAGGACAGCAGGAGCGAAGTTGAAATGCTGTACAGTCTCAAAAATATATATTAAAAAAACTGTATAAGTTGTAAAGTTTTAAGCAACATTATGGATATTTAAAAAACCTTATCAAAATTCATATAAAATTATTTAAGAATTTCCTCTTCTAGGCATTTACTGCAACTCAGAAAATTATATAAATTGACTCAACTTAGTTTGAAGAAAAATAG